>NC_051176.1:161045968-161289377 GCF_013339695.2 Rhipicephalus sanguineus
CATGGCATTTCAAAAGTCACTTCAAGTGGGTTAAGACAGTCACGAAAAACGCTACACACATTAGTACACTGATTGGCAAACTCTGCACATGTGTCATCGATAAAAACTAAGAAATCGTCGACGTACCTAAATACATTCACATTAAATTCTTGCAGGCGCTCTTTTAGGTCCCTGTCTAATTCCGCTAAAAACAGATTACTTAAAACTGGAGCTAAGCACGAGCCAATGCATACTCCTTGTTTTTGCAGGTACAGGGCACCATCGTACTTTATGAACGTTGACGACAAGTAAAATCTAAGTAATTCTAAAAAATTGTCCACAGATGTGCCTGCCTGTGTGCTGAATCTAACGGCTCCGTGCTCATCGATACATTTACCTATACATTTCAATACTGCTGATTGCGGCAGAGAATAGTATAGATCTTTTATATCAGCAGAAAACGCTTTTAACCCTAGGTCTTTCCGCTCTCTTACAAACTTAACACTTGTTCCGAACTTTTTGTCATGAAGGGGTCATTTATGTCTAGCAAGTTTAATATCCTTTGCAGGTACACAGCAACAGCCTTCTGCCACGTGTCTCTCTCGGATACTATCACTCTGTATGGTACACCTTCCTTATGAGTTTTAGCGCTAAAAAATGCATCTAGACTATCATTCTTACTTTTTCTCATACCGCTAAGGACACCTTCTAGATTCATCTTCTTACACAGTTCTATTGCTTTTGTTCTCACTTTTGCAATGGAAATATCCTTTTTGCTGAAGACTGCCGTAATAGCATTTTTAGCCTTTTCTTTAAATTCTTCATGTGGAAATACGGCAAACCCCCCTTCTTTATCAACTGGGAGTACACTCAAGGCATGCTGTGTCAAGTATGTTTCCACACGTTTTAGAGGCAAATTACGGCAAGGAGGCTTACACAATTTCAAGGCGTCTACACCTTCGTTGATGATCCTGGTGGCTTGGTCCTCGGGAGCCCGTCTCGACACTTGACGCACAATGGATAACAGTTCCGGCTTCTTCTTTTGGGGTTGCACTGCAAACTTTGGCCCGAGTCCTAATACTTCCCGCACAAAGTCCGGGAGGCAGACGCCTTCCGCCACATGTACGTTGCAAGTCGCACTCACGCGCACTTTGTCCACCCAGCCACGTAACCGTTGTAGTTGAAGATTCCAGTGGAATTCTGTCATTTGGTCCGCCATACGTAGGTGCTTCCGAACCTGTATCTCCGCTGTGTATGGCTCGTGCGTCCGGTGCAACTGCGCCCCTAGGAACGCTCTGAAAAGCCGCACCTGTCGAAGCCATTCTGAGCGCTGAATTTTCAGGATCCTCGTTCTATGCCCTTCCGAAGGGGTACACCCTCCGAAGAGCGCTCGAACATCCTCTGGTAGAAGTTTTTTTCAGCCCCTAATAAATTGGTGAGCCTATGCAGAAACACAAGACCAGACAAGATAATAGATGCGGTATGCGAAAAGAAGCATCGAAACAAGTTTGTTGAATGCAACACGTGTGTCGTCTACCAGATTCCACTTACTTGTGGAAAGTCATACATCGGACAGACCGGCAGATGTATAAATGATAGATTGCGCGAACATAATAGCAAAGTAAGTAGAGTTGCTCCTGACGGTTTTCTTTCCCTGCATTGTCACACATGTAAGTGCAGACCTAAGTTTCATGAAACGGCCATCATGAGTAGGAGTAGGTGCGAGATGACGCGACTGATAATGGAGGCCAGCAGGATTTCAGCGTTTGGTGACGCGTGTGTGAGCAGTCCGTCAGTGGTGTTATCAAATAAGGAACTGGATTACATGTATTCGCGATAAAACTGCTTTGTGGATAAGCATTATAAGAAAAATGCGTTTGATACAGTGTGGTCATGTATGTGATGTACACGTGTAGGTTACAATTTTATGGGTGTCAGAGCTATGCACACGTGACGTATGACCGTGAGAGAGTACATATACTAGCGGGATCAGCTGGTAATAAAATAGTTGTTGAAAGTTAGCGCTGTGGTGTCTCATGTGCCTTCTTTTGTCCGTGTCTTTGGCCTGCGCTACCATCAATTATCATGCAACCATACCAACAAGCCCAAATCGCCACCCTCATCGACTCTTGCAGTAAGCGCGTTCGTAAGAAATAATTTAACGTTTTTACCACTCGAAATGAGATTTATTCTTTCTTAGGCTGAGTAATACGTGAACGTGTTTTGAGCATTAGAAATAAACTCACTTATACGAATATCAATGTGTCGTTACGCATCACTTAGCGTTTGGTTGTTTTCGGTTTCTCGCATTTCATTTGCAGCAGGTCGCGACGCCTCACGCGCAGGCTCGTGCTCGACTCGAGCAGACCACGAGACTTGCGGAGTTACACATTTTGTTGACTTAAGTTCTTGCATATCTGCGACAGCATTGCACTTCATCTGTTAAACTGAGTGTAAATGTAAACCTTCCCTTTGCAAAGAGTATCGAACCTTCTTTCTCGCGTAAAACAAAGTGCCGGAGGCTTCCTTCGTTGGGGATATGAAGGAAACATCTATGCGCATGCGTGAATTTTGTTCCGCGCACGGAAAGCGTCAGTTCCTGGCAAGCGGCCCACGACTGAGGATGTTTAAGGCGCGCTATCCGGATTCCAGCAAGTTGTAAAAAGACTGAACAACAAGAGCAGCGATATTGAATTGAGTTTCGCCGAAAGCACGGCGACACTCGAGCAGAAACCATCTGTAAGATTCATTAGGCTATCGGTGACGACGACATGAGCACCTATCGGACACAGGAGTGGTACAACCGCTTCACAAGTGGCCGCACATCAGTGGACAGGGAACCGGGTTAAGATAGAGCCTCAACAAGTCAAAATCAGAATGTAACTGCAAGCGCGGAGTTTGGTCAAGGAGGACCGCCACACCACAGTCTAAGAACTTCCGAACGAGATAGATGGAGTTATGCATTGGACCAGTATACGCAAGGATTTGGGCATGAGGAGAGCGTCCGCAAAATTGGTACCAAAACTGCTTGCAATGGAGCAGAAGAAACTCGGTCAAGAAAACATTTATGCGATTCGTCAAGCTCTCTACTTCCCTAACAGGCTCCGTGTGACTTGGCGTTTCTCAAGCTGAAAATGCCGCCGAAACGAATCAGATTCGAGCCAAGAGATTTGGAATGCGACGACCCGATTGATCATTTATAAAGGTGCATGCCAGAAGTGTGTCCAACAAGGACGGGAGCGCTAGGAGAAGTGTGTCCATTACAGAGGAGATATTGAAGGGAATGAGGGTTTTGTACCTTCTACTCAAATTTATTTCTCATGACCTAAAATTCGATAGTTCTCGGACGTACCTCGTATGGATAGTCGACTTCGTCAATGCTCCCGACAGATCGCAACCTGGTAAAGGAAATGGTCCTTGCTCCTGTACACTAATGACTATTCTTCCACTGCAGGCCATCCTCTCCCATCCGCGAATATGCAATATCTAGCTTCATTATCTTGATCATATGAATCTATAAGTACCTTGGAATATGCATGCGCTCCGCGAGACTGTGTGCTATAGCTACCCATATCTGCAGTTAACGTGTAATTAGGATTAATACATACATGGTTATGCCTCCGCCGCTCTGCGCCAATATAACGGGTGCCCCAGCTATCTTTAGCCAAGGGTTAAAATACAATATTAGAGGCAGGCGAATGAAATTAGTTGCAAATTGCTGACAGTCACCTTGTGCACTACAGACAATTTTTTGTTTGGTAATTAATTTGTTAATTAGGATTATTCAACTAAATCGCTAAACATTCACTTTAGGCAGGAATTGCGACTTTCAAAGTTCGAGAGCGTCTTCAGAAACCCGAATTGAATTTTTTGCTATAAAGAAAGTCTCACGTATACCATTTTTTCCCAAGCTGCAAAGGAAGCCCGCAAAATACAAAAAGAACCACATGACTAGCGCATTCGCGCGCAGTGAACATGCTGCTCTCAGCCGTGGTTTGAGCGAACGAAATCTGCTGTGGCCGCGACACGCCGGCTCCGTTGCAGCGGTAGGCCGATAGGTTAACGGTGGTTTCTTGGCCGCGTCAGCCACTTGGCGCGCGTGACGGTGCAAGTTGTACCGAGTGTGGGCCAAGAAACCACCGTTAACTTATCGGCCAGAATACAATCTGGCACGCATCTACGTAGTTCTGGGTGATCATCTAGTCTGTTCTTTGCATGCAAGAGATGATTTCAACTTCGTGAAGTGTTCAATACCTTCCTGCATGATGAAAAATACCAGAGGGGCACTAACGCACCTTATCGTACCTAATTTGTAGAGCATTACATGCACTTCAATCTATTCCCAGTGTATTCCACAGAACAGAGAATTTTCATTACACTAAAGGGTTACTTGATTCGGCGCAAAATGCTTATGTTCTGCCATAAAAAACAAACTAGCGCGACTAAGACGACTGGTCGACGGCACTGAACCTGCGGTCAGATTGTTTCAATGTTTGCCAACAGTGCGGCTACATTTATCGGCACTGGTAACAGATATGCACCACATAAAGGAAACCACGCCAGGACAAAAGTCACGGCGCCGATTTCTAAGCTTTGGAACTCGCAGAATCCGCGAAAAGAGTGCAAACACGCGACTACCTTCAACCAAAACTGAAGTGAACACATCACGGTATCGCAGTCAAGTTACCTTACTCGGTAGGCTTTGTGATGTATAGGACGGCAACATGCTAGGTGTCGACGGAAGCCGGTCGAGTTGAAAGAAGCGTCCCAAATTCTTCGCAGGAGCAAATAAATGAAAGAATAACAGGACTACTGTGTATTATTAAAGCACTGCTCTCATCATCAGATTTCTTTCTCTACGAGAGTAACTATCTGCTGCTTTTTTGTTGGCCCGTTGTGATGAGTGGAGTGCGCGTTTGAATTGTGCGCCTTTGAAACGTGTGCATCATAAAGAAAAAGACGACGAGGCGTGCGCACGCGTAGATGAGCACAGTGCCGAAAGGAAGACGACGACGATGAAAACCTTCACGAGGGCGCGAGGTGTAAGGATTCGACGGACACGTGGCCCAATAAGGAAACAACACCGGTAATCTCAAGAGCCAATCACCTGTCAACGCGCCGGTCGAGCAGTGTCCAATGAAGAGTAGACAAGTGGACCGGAGAGCGAGAAAAGCCTTGTGCACGGAGTTCCAAGGGGGAGTTCGAAGGGAACGAGGCAAGGAGAAGGTTGTCGCCGGACCGGGCGCTGAAGATGGCCGTCGGGTTTCGGGCCCGAGCCTCCAGGACACCGGCCGGGGCTTCCTGCCATCGGGTTCCCGTGAGAGGCCATAGACATGGTGCGTGAACTCCACCCCAAGGCCTGCGGCAGCAGTTGGGCTGCGGGCCCGAGCTGTGCTTCCAGCTGCCTGGCCAGGTTGCCCTGGCATCTCAGTGCGTCGGCCAGCAGCCACCGTTTCCTCTTCGTCACCAGCCAGCCCGCGTCAACTCTACAAGCCTGAGCCGCCGCGTTCCCGTCGCGTGTGAGTCACCCAGCCCGAAGCCATTTGGTGAGAATGAACTCGTCTTCTTCACCGCTCCGCTGCTCAGCCGCGTCAGAACTAGACTGTCCAGTTTAGGTCTTTGAACTCGCATTTTGTTTGTTATTAAGAGTATGTTACCGCGTGCAGTGACCTTTTTGTTAAGCGTTTGCCTATGTATAGTTATTTCTTCTTCAGTGTATACTTAAATGTTGTGTGTGTTGTTTGTTAAACCAACGGCTTTGTCCTCAATAAAGCTCTCCTAAGCTCGGCCTTAGAGAGCTGTCGTAAACTGAAAAAAGAACCTGCATCACAAATTGGCGTCCGCGACAGGACAAAGCCGTTTGTTTTTCAACTTGATTGTTCAATAGTTAAAGCCATGACGAGCACGTGGGAAATATTGGAACTCGCAGACCGCATGGGTCTCGAGGGCGCGGAGTTCAGAGCTTGGTATGAAGAGCGAATGGCGCGAGAGCGAGAGGAACGGGCTGCAGAACGAAAGGCAAAGAAGGAGAAGCTCGAATCGGAGCTTAGGGCTAAAATGGAACAGCTCGAAGTGGAGAGGCGAGCACTTGAGCGGCGACTCGAAGTGGCGATGGATGAGAAGACGCACCTTGAGAGCCAGAGTTATGGGCAAGTGGTCGATGCTTGCTCCGATAGCAGTTTTTGCGGGAGCGAATTAGATTTCTGTAAGGTTAGCCTTGAACCTCGCCATAGCCTTTCGTTAGAGCCAGGAGCTCAGATAGAGGATGGCAGAGAGGTGGGCAGCCAAGAAAGCAGAAATCTTGCTGAGCTTGATGAAGCGATGAACAGCTTCGCAAGCATGGAACAGGACAGTTCCATTGAGAGTAAGTCGTGCTTTGGTACCTCTGAGAGGCCAAGCAGGTATCAGGAAGAGGTAGGATTGCCTCTCAACAGCTCCACTAAAGGAGCACAAAAAGATCACCTGGGTGATTACGGCGAGTGCCGTGAAGAAAGGTTTAAGATGGTGGCCGCATATTCTTGTGTAGCGCTGGATGTGGTCTCAGGCGCCACAAGCATTGTCGAAGATGAAGTGAACAACTCACTGTTAAAGAGAAAGAGTGTGACTTCTGGGAATAGCGCAGATGCTACTTCTCTGAGAGAGCAGGATGAGAGGGCAGAAGCATTCATCAAAACAAACAGTATCGAGTCGAAAGCGCGTTTGTTTGTACATGCTGATGCGGCCGAGCAGGATGGCCAATGTGTAAAGGTCACTAGTGTGGAACCTAGCGATAAATCGGTTGAAGGTGAACAAGATAGCCGATTGCAAGCGCAGTCCTCTTCGAGCACCGATGAAATTTTTGCGTTTGCTGGAGCGTCTTTGGTTTCAAAAAACACGCAGAATTCGTGTCGGCTAAGAGATCGTGAGCCAGAGCAACGCCTCCTGAGGCGCTGGCCAGAGGAAGGCGTTCGCGTGAGGAAAGACGTCGTGTGGACGCTCTTGTCTCGGTGCGCCTGGAGGCAACGCCTCGTGTTGGGATTGAATTCTGGCTGTGCTGTGGCTAGGAATTCCATTGAGCGTCCAGTTGTTTTCACGTGGGTTTTTAGACACGCGTCTTACCGACCACGCTTGAAAGCGTCTTTCTTTCTTTGGTCTTGTCGGCATGTGAAAACTTCCACACGTTTGGTTTGGGACGCTATTACATGAGCATCAAGTTCAATGACCGGTCGCTGTTTCGGGTTCCTGACTTTGGACAACGGATTTATATGTTTTGTAGATATACGAGTTGGTTGTGGACATTCATTTGAGGTTGAATGTGATATAACATAGCTTTTGGCAAGGTTTTTGTTGTTGTATAAGGAAAGCATTGGTTGAACTAAACGGGCTGAGGTTTCAAATATTCATTGTACTTGTGTGTTCGTTAGGTCCGGATAGTGCGCGCAACTGAGTAATGACTTCTAGCCTATAACGAACGGACTTGAGTTGTGTGAATACGACTAAGAGCTTTATTGTGAACACTGTGTTCTCGATGTCTATATGATTAGAGAGCAGACTACAAATTGGCACTCATTGGTGTTAATTGTTTAGTGTTATATCATGGTAATATAACGCAATTGGTTAATTACTCTAAGGCAAGTGAACAAGTGTTGCGTTCTGGTTGTCGGTGTTGTGAGTGATATTATTGTGTGCTGTCTATCACTTATATGTTCCGCGCACTGAGCAGCAGTTTTTCAAAGCGAAAAACTTTTCGAAAAGGGGGCCTTTGTGATGAGTGGAGTGCGCGTTTGAATTGTGCGCCTTTGAAACGTGTGCATCAGAAAGAAAAAGACGACGAGGCGTGCGCGCGCGTAGATGAGCACAGTGCCGAAAGGAAGACGACGACGATGAAAACCTTCACGAGGGCGCGAGGTGTAAGGATTCGACGGACACGTGGCCCAATAAGGAAACAACACCGGTAATCTCAAGAGCCAATCACCTGTCAACGCGCCGGTCGAGCAGTGTCCAATGAAGAGTAGACAAGTGGACCGGAGAGCGAGAAAAGCCTTGTGCACGGAGTTCCAAGGGGGAGTTCGAAGGGAACGAGGCAAGGAGAAGGTTGTCGCCGGACCGGGCGCTGAAGATGGCCGTCGGGTTTCGGGCCCGAGCCTCCAGGACACCGGCCGGGGCTTCCTGCCATCGGGTTCCCGTGAGAGGCCATAGACATGGTGCGTGAACTCCACCCCAAGGCCTGCGGCAGCAGTTGGGCTGCGGGCCCGAGCTGTGCTTCCAGCTGCCTGGCCAGGTTGCCCTGGCATCTCAGTGCGTCGGCCAGCAGCCACCGTTTCCTCTTCGTCACCAGCCAGCCCGCGTCAACTCTACAAGCCTGAGCCGCCGCGTTCCCGTCGCGTGTGAGTCACCCAGCCCGAAGCCATTTGGTGAGAATGAACTCGTCTTCTTCACCGCTCCGCTGCTCAGCCGCGTCAGAACTAGACTGTCCAGTTTAGGTCTTTGAACTCGCATTTTGTTTGTTATTAAGAGTATGTTACCGCGTGCAGTGACCTTTTTGTTAAGCGTTTGCCTATGTATAGTTATTTCTTCTTCAGTGTATACTTAAATGTTGCGTGTGTTCTTTGTTAAACCAACGGCTTTGTCCTTATTAAAGCTCTCCGACGCTCAGTCTTAGAGAGCTTTCGTAAATAAGAAAAAGAACCTGCATCACACCCGTTATCCGTTACTATACTGAAGCGCGTTCCTCATATTCATATTGTGGTTCTGGCACGTAAAACCCGATGAATTGTTATTACTCTTGAAGGCTTTTTATGCTAATGTCAAATTTCTGTATTACCACTCTACTCTGAACAAATGAAACTTCGTTGCCACCTGCAGCGGAACACGAGTGCTCCAACGAAAATATTACAACACATAACTCACCTTCATTTAGAACGCTGTTGGTGGAACCATGAGGCCTGGCTCCTGGTACGCAGACACCAAGCCATGACGATATACGCAGATGCTCGATCGGTGAATCGGTCGTCCAAGCACATCTGCAGGAACACGCGAAGTGCCCACCGCGGGAAGAAGCCGCACGGATCGTTGCCAACACCGAGTTAAACCGCTGTTACTTGTCGACCATGCGGCTTTGCCTTTTATACCAATGTCGCTCCCACACGCATGCGCAAACTGCTTCAAGATTGGAACATTCGTCACGCTTTTTTTTTTTTGGCTGCTGTACGCAAAGTCTGGTCTGACATGGACGCTGTCAGAATCCAGTCGTAATTTGTTTTTTATTTAAATTTTCGTTTTTATTTGCCCAGCAAGTGTCACAATTTCTTTGGGCTGATCAGCTGCCGATGTTGCCTGTACGCGCGACTGAAGAACAACGCACGCGCTTTTACGTGACCGTAGTATAACTTCGTGCAGTTTGCATGTCTTAAAGGAGGGGTGACAGAAAATTTGTGAACGTCTTTTTTTTTTCTCCCAATCAGAGGTGACAGTCTCGTTAATAACGGCAACGAAACTCATTTGCCCCAGCGCGAGACGAATGTTTATTTATATGCTCGTATATTAGGACTTGAGGCAGTTTCGATTTCGAAAAGCACTCCAGGGTCCCGTGACGTAGCCGGCCTACTCGTTAAAGAAGTACTGACAAGAATTTTAAACATTTTCGAATTGTTGCTCCAAATAAAAATTCGGCAGATCCCATGCTTTCTGGGAATCGGTTTCATGCGAAGCAGTCAGCGAGTACTTCTATGCTGTATTTTATGGCTTTGAGCCAAGCGTTACGAGGTTGATCAAGGTGATTTGTAAGTGTAGTAGCTGTGTGCACATATTGGGCTTACCAGGCACGTCGACAACACTGGCGTTTAAAGTGTAACTTATGGTGCGACGTAACGTCAGCCCTCACGTTAGAGTACATACGCCAGTATTATCGAAACTAAATGCACTTTACGGTGCAATCATGGGAATATCATACGTAACTTTCCTTAATGTATTCTTCCGGGGTCGAGCAATCTTTCATTATAGCTTGCTGAACCATGGGAATACAAATGTAATGTTTATTAGACTGCAATAAAAGCGGAGCCAACACTGAAACCAGAGACGTTAACCTGACATGCCGCCTGTATCGTAGGAGTACATGTTTATTGCATTGTTATACAATCATATACCCAGCACCACAACCACAATTCATGTTGCACCGACATTACGCCTGCATTGGGTGTTTTTCCAAAGTAGCTTCTAGACCTGGCGTGGCTCTGTGGTAGAATGCCTGGCTGCCACGCAGAATCCTTGGGTTCGATTCCTGCTGAGATCCTAGCTTTTATTATTTCCATTCGAGGTCAACGCTGCCGATGTCGGTTTTTCTTAATGCTCCGGCATTTAAATTACTAATGTGTGTTCTCGCCGTTCCTGGGTAGATATGAAGTGGCAATCACCTGTGGCGCATACCATTACACCGCGGCCCGTGGTAAACGGGTGTGTGCCACACGTGTCTGGAGGAAAGGGTTTGACGACGTACGCGACAGGATTTTCATAGTATTCATGCCATGACCCGACAGTCATATTCGTCACACGCATATATATATATATATATATATATATATATATATATATATATATAACGCCATAAATTTCCTTCAAAGTGCTGTAAAACGCTCCTGCATGAAACTGGGACTCTGTAAGTATTTTTTCGAGGAGTTATATACTACTGCCTGGAGTGAGCCCGCAATTAAAAAAAAAAACGACGTGTTGAATCACCTTACCCCGAAGAAACACAAGCGGAGGAGCAGTGATAATCAAAATATTTTTTCCTGTGTCTGCAAATTTAACCGTGTTTCGTGCTCGGCTGTTTTGAGTCCTTAGAAGATCTCAGAATTAGCAACCAGTGTTCAGAACCTGCGCGAGAGCATGTACATCGACACCAATAACTAAAAGGATAACCTACTCATGAAACGAAAATTCGCCGATGATGGGCTGGAGTGCTTGAGATAGACATTCCTAAGCCATGACAGGCAATTCACCGCTATTCGTAAAGCGGGATGTATACAACAATTGCGCATAGGTCGCCGAAAAAATTGGAGCTCACTCAGACTCACTGAAGAAATACATTTTGCTCCGAAGGCTCACTCGGACTCAGACTCACTAAATGTTTTATCAACCGGACTAACTCGGACTCAATCTCACCAACATATTACTCAGCCGGACTCTCTCAGACTCACGGCTTGACCTGTGTCTGAGTGAATCTGAGTGAGTCGATTCATGAGTCTGTTAGCGTTAAATTAGCTTTTTCGGTCATGGTGCCGATGCTCTTTAAAGGGGTCATGAAGCACCCCTTGGGCTGATTGAAAAAACACATCCTGCGGAAAGCTGACACGGCTATGAACTGCTCTGCCAAATATTACAGTCGTGCGCGCCGCGTAATGGCCACAAGCGGAGCGCGAAGTTGCCGTTTCCCCAGGCACCCTCTTTTCAAACAGAGGCCGGTTCTCACTCTCGTCGGTGGGCGGGGCGTCTGTCCGCTGTACGTCGCAGAGACATAGCATGCTTATTGGCCGATAGCCGACGTAAATCGAGAGCGGCGTTCGGATCAGATGCGCTTCTTGCCGCGGGGTGCCGTCACTTGCCGGCGCCCTCCTCAGTACACGGTAGCCACAGTCGCGCAAGCGAATCACAGCGGGAGAGCGATCGCGTTTCATGACGCGCGCTGGCGTAACTTCTTTCCCCCATGCCATCCCTCCCTGTCTAGCTTCCAGTGCGCTCGTCGGCACGAGAAAAGAGAGAAAGCGCTGGGAGCGTGCGCCAAATCCCCGTAACTCCGCTGATTCTTGACGGATTCGAGAAATTTTTGCGGCAATCGATTCGGGAGGCAGTACACTCCGATACTGAGGCCATTAGATCATTACTTGGAAAAGTGGTTCATGACCCCTTTAACGCCAATATCTGACGTAATCGGTGCTCTACGATGCGCCTTTTGATCTTGCACCATCAAACACGTATTATAAGTGGCTGAAATCATGCAAGGACAGTTTTATGAAATACTCGACTCACACGAGATATATTATCAAGAACTTCCCGTGAAAGAGTTTCCACGGGGAGGGAGACCCCCCCCCCCCCCCCCCCACACACACACACGCCTCAAACCTCTGATCAATAAATATTGACGTGGCGCATTAACGCTCGTGCGTTGACATATGTGTGAATAGACTTGGGTATAATGGTAAGCCGATATAAGACTGATAGTAATGCTCAAGATGAGTAGATATGACCATAGGTCGGCATTAGATGGTCTAGCCCACTCAGACTCAGTCAAGAAATATATTTTGTGCTTAGGGCTCACTCGTACTCAGACTCGCCAGTATGTTTCTCAACCGAACGCACCTGCACTCAGGCTCACTAAAATTTTCCTCAGTCGAACTCACTCCGACTCAAACACACCAAAACATTACTTACCCGGACTCGCTCAGAGTCAGACTCATGGCCCGATCTGAGTCTGAATGAGTTTGAGTGAGTCGACTCATAAGTGAGTTTGCCAACCTGTGCAATATCGTATTATTGGTAGTATCATACGGGGCTGAAAACTTGAAGGATAACAAGGAAACTCGAGAAAAAAGTGAAGTACCACGCAATGTATGACGGAAGAAAAAAATGACCCGCATTAAGACACCGAACGATACGTACAGAAAATAAGGGAACAAACAGGCGTTGCCGACATCCTAGTTAACATCATCAGAAAAAAGTGGACTTGGTCAGGTCACTAATACGAAGGACCGATAATTCATGTGCCGTTAGTGCGGCGTAATGGATACCAAGAGAACAGAAACGAAGTCAATGACAGCAGAGTGTTAGGTCGAGGTGATGAAACGAATGTCGCAGGAATAAAGTGCAATCAACTGTCGCAGGATAGAGCGAATGGGAGATCGTTAGAGAAAACCCCAGTTCTGAAGTGGTCACTGAATAGGCTGAAGATGATGACAATTATGTTTATGATATGCTTACAGAGGCGTTTCTTGGACTGACCGAAAGAGGGCTTAATTGCAGCTGAATGAACAGTGTGCCCTAACTGTTGAATATACAAGTTAACTGGATTTAACGTAACCTAGCGTTCTAAGCTATAGGCCCTGATGAAATACGTCAAATCAGTTAAAACGGTCGTTTTTTAATTGTCAACTCAAACTTCTAATGTGATCGTTTACACTTAATTGTAATGGCAAAAATGAAAGCTCAGAAGCTTTCCATTGAAGCTGGTTCAACATTGTCTGCTCGGTGCACCGGTGTACGAACAATGAGCTACACAAGTATTAAGCCTCTAATCATGCTGTGGATTTCCCAACCTATGGCGCGAGGAAGAAAAAGAAACGCGGATACCATGAGAATAAATTGCTTGACTCGTATCCCACGAAGTAAAATGCACTGCATTGAAACATTTCACGTGCAACAGCAGCGCCAGAAGACAGCCTAGGAAGCAGAAGCAAGATTGGAGGGGCGGGATAAACATCCGCCGTGATGACTGCAATACGTCATCGCGAAGCAATAGCGTCCGTAATCTGGAAAAGTTCACATGCGCATAGCATGCGCATGTGAACTTTTCCAGATTACGTACGGACTAACTTATGCTTGCAATAGAACATTCCCAAGCTTAATTTCGGCGAAGCTAAGTGCGTGACACTCCTGCGTTAACGACGAAGCATAAATGTGTGGTTGTGTTCAACGGGTCGTATCTTTTTGCCCTCCAGTGGCCCATGTCGGCGACTTTTGACTAATAAATGTTAGTACTGCCCTCTGAATTTTGTGAATTGCTTATTGGTAGTATCGCATGACTGAATTTGTGAAGATGAGGGACAGCGTAGTCAAAGGCACCGAATAGGTGTGCTATAGAGGTTGTCTGAACAGGAAAAACTCAGAGGGTCCCTTATGCAATTGCCTAAGAAGACTCGAAGGCGAAAGCCATTTTCTTGTTCTTTTTCTTCTCGGTCGACGTGCTGATCCTCCCCTCCAACGTAACATTCAAAAGCTTTCCGAGTTCAACGTGCTTTTGCACTGCCTCCCGGATCGGAGGCACTACAAGCTTTCTGCTCCTAACATGGTTTTGCAGAGCCTCCGTGATCGGCCCGCCTTTAATCAAGTGACGATGCCCTTCGATGTCGCCACTACGATGTGTCAAATTCTGGCGATATGTGACGTCATGCTGACGTCATGTTACACTGAGGTCATGTGGCTTTTGGTACGCCGACACACACACACACACACACACACACACACACACACACACACACACACACACACACACACACACACACACATATTCACTTGAGTATCATGTGACGCTGAACCCACTTTTATTACTTTTTTTTGCATCCTTCAACGCCAACGCCGGTCTCGCGAAGTATCGAGAGATATTGCCAAATCTCGAAGACGCCGACGGTCAGTTTTCGCGTTTGATGAGGCATCTAAGGCTTTCGCCATAATAGGGGCCTCATACCGGTTAGCTGATGTTTCGATGGGTGGTATATTCGTCAAAGGCGCCATATGTTTGAAAGGGTTGGTCATTGACGCCTTTGAACAAGATAGGCTCACCTACGAAAGCCTGCCTTATGCCCTTAATCCTCCCCTGCACTTCGGATTTTCTCACTATGATTGCGCACTACAAATAAATGGGCAGTACACATCATTCTGTAGTGATTGTGTCTACAAAACATGAGTGGCTGCTTCGCAGAAGGGCGGCCAAAATTTGATACAGAAGGTCATGTCTTTCTGAGGGAGCCGGGCTTTCTGCGAATGTGAGCCACGGGCTGCAGCGCAGTGATCGAGCCACTGATTATGAGACGCAACTTCAGTTAACCCTTTAATCTGAGACGCTCAGTGACAACACTAGAATGGTGCCGCAATGAAAAATGGCGATAAACACATGCGGGGCCCATCACGTGAATATTACAACGTACTGAGGCTACAGTGTCCACAGGAAAGCGGGGGAAAAAATACGCTTGCGGACTCTTGCCGAGGCAAAGACATAGAGTGCCTGAGTTGTCAGTGGCGCTGATCTTCTGGAAATGCGGTAATAGGACAGTTCAACATCTTGCAACTCTTCCTACAATTAACTAATTTACAAAAAAATCATTCTTAAAATCTTAGCTAGATGGCATCTACAACTTTAGGTGCAATCGAAACAATGTCTTGCAAAGAACACGCACTTTTTTCACGGTAAACAAGCATTCATCACAGAGAAGAAGAAGACATGCATTTCGAGACTCTTGCAGTTGCCTTGTTTACATAAGCAACAGAAAACTTTCAAAATGTAACAAATATTTTCAATGGATTTCGTGAAGGGCCTGTTGACGTACGTTGTCACGTAAAGAAACATGTTTTTGTTTCCGTTTTTTTTTCCTGCTTTAAATAGGCCGCAATAGCTTGGTTTCAATCCATGACTTCGCACAAATCTGCAGACTAGCAGATATCCATTGAGGCATTTAGGTGGGATCTGTCAGTTTATTTTATTTCATTTCATTTTCAGAAACACTGAGAAGAAAGGCGAGGGCGGGCTGTAAATTTTGTACTGTGCTTAGGAACATAAGTTATTTAGGGCGTATTTTATTATAAGTTTGAGAAAGGAAAGCCACACGGTTCAAACTATGGCGCCTAATTAAAATACTTCAACGAAAGCTACTGAATAATAATGAGTATTGAAATAAATTTGTGCCTTAGTTCTGTCGCTTATTGAACACGAAAAAGCGAAGTCTAGCGACTGTACCACACGGCTTGGCGCTTTCACCCAGTTGAGCAATATAATGGGTTTGTAAACTGACGCCAACGAAAATGAGGGAAGTCAAGCCTGAGTATGCACAGTCCGAAACGCACGACCATGATCATATTTTAAGATGGTATTATTTCTCAAAATTAGCTTCTATGATTCAAAACATGGCAGCGACAAAAGGCGTGCTCGCCAACTTTAAAAGGAACCAGGGAAGGCCAACGGCGGTACGATCGGACGAAAAATATTGAAGAAACTCGGAAAATATTCAAAGAAAAACGAGAGGAAGGGCAGGACGCCTTTTCCAGATTCCGTCGTCTTGAAGAAGGACCGAGCCACTTTGCAACAAAACTAGTGCTGATTCACAGTTGAGCAGCGCGCCGCCCGCTCGTCGCATGCGTTGCGGTTATCAGTCGGCGATTGCCGGTTCGCGCGCGGTGGTGAAAGCCGATATTGTCGTCTGTCTTTGTGTCCGCTACGCTGTCGGAGTCATAGCGGGAATTACGAATCTTTAAGGTCCGTACGCCACGCGGTGCCAAAAACCGCGAACTGAAAGCGATGTCCGGAATTGCTGGGTATGTAACGCTGCTAGGCCTTGTGAAAGACGCCACCGCTGCCATAAAAGTGTGCCAATCTAGAGAATCTATAGCCTCACACAAGGCGCGTCTGCAAGAATGATTTGCAATAGTACGGAAGGAGAGCGATTTTTCCTTCTTCTGTGCAAAATTGCCCAAACTCTATATACTCAGCCAATTAAAAACAAGTAGCCATCACTGCTACAAGCTGGCAGACGTACCTCTACAGTTAGAAAAAAAAAAGAGAAATATCTCATCGAAGTCCTTTCATGTCTATGCTTATGCATTGTGTGTTACACGTATCTTTTACTCACGATGCATGCGCAGTGCAACCGCTTAGCGTCCATAAACAAAGGGGGTCCGCCTGTGGGAAAAATAATTCTCATCGACAACATACGTGGACACCAGGCAGTTTTTATACCGTACGGGTGTGCAAAGGTCGCGCTGTCGTCGCTTCGAGCTCTCAGATATGAAGGGGCTTCAAGGCAAATCTAGAAACATTGAAAACAACATGCGTAAAGAGAACTACTTTAGGACTGAGATGTGCAGTTTGCCGAAAGTTTGCGCAAACTTCGACGTACTTTAGTTGCTGCCTAGCCGCCGTGGTGGTACAGTGGCTCGGTGCTCGGCTGCTGACGCGAAGGACGCGGGTTCGATCCCGGCAGGTACACGGGCCGCTAGCATTTCGTTTGAGGCGAATTACGAGAGGCCCGTGTAAGATTTAGGTGCACGCTAAAGAATCCCGGGTGGGCGAAATTATCCGGAGCCCTCCACTACGGCATGCCTGACAATCATATCGTGCTTTTGGCACTTAACACATCAGCTGTTATTATTAGAGGCTGCCTTTCTCGAAGAACTTCGGTACTGTAGTATACACATTATTTCAGTGTTTACAATTAACTCCGTGCAGCAGTTTTGTCCTTTTTTTCACACTAAAAATACGCAGATGCAGAGGAGGAGGCGATGCACAGTAGTTATGAGCTGGCCATGTGGGTGAGGAGAGGCTAAGCGTATACAATTGCAAAAACGGGCCGTCCCATGCAGTGGCCATGTCCAACGCCATGTACGCACCCAACGCCCTGGAAGGCACTTACGTGGCAATGGGAGGCTATGACCAGTGCCTTCGCACTCGGGTGCGCTCGTCCGATGGTGAGCTCTATTTCAAGGGCCAGTACTGCTCCGTGGTGTTTTCCCTGCCCGCGGGCTACTACAGGCGCTTCATCGAGTCCTTCCACGAGGTCGGAGAACTACAGGTATGATGCGTGCATGCAGCGAAAGACAGAAACTATTTGAAAGGTGTGGCAGATTTGTTTGAGCGCAATGGCACCGGAGGCGATCTGGAAATATCGTTGTAATTCGCTTTCATTGTGCCATGACTGGCTGGCTGAGGAAAAGGCGGGCAAGTGGTCACTTCAATCATCGGACTCGCAAGATTACACGCCACGCATAGCGACACTGTTGACAAAAATGGCCGCTTCAGAATACAGCAACAGTGCTGCATTTACGGTTTCGAGGGAACCTCCAGGAGATTCTTGGCGCTTTCACTGATTACAGCTGCACTAAGCTTAAAAAAATTGAACCACCATCGATTTGTCATAATTACCTACTGTAATTTCAATTAAGGTTATCCCTACTGTATAATTAAATAACTAATACGACTAATTTATTAATTAACCAGAAAGAAAGCTTTTTGCGCAATAGACCTGTAGCTCCTTTCTGAACTCCTCCTCCAAAAGTATATTATGAAGTCCCAAAAAATTAAGGTGCAATTGACTTAGGCAAATATACGATCAACTTTCTTGCGGTGTACTATATGAGGAAAAGCGCCATCCCCGGATTATGGCCCTACAACACAGCATCCATACGTGCGCCTTCAAATCGCGCTACGAGTGAGGCAAATATAGACAAAGTGCTTAATTTTGATAACCTTTCTTCTCTCAGCCACAACAATAAGCAAACTATGCATCTGTAACCTTTATTTGTTAGGTATTTGCGGTGATTCGCAAAACCGCATACGCAAAAACTGTTTGCAAGAATGGAAGCCACTGAATGTGCTAGCTAACGAGGCGATAGCGAAAGCTCCTGAGCAACCTCGCGCAGTTCTTGCGAATGAAGTGCTTTACGAGTTTGTGACTCATGTTCCTTGCCATTCCCGGGATTTGCATGTTGATAATTGGACCTCACGTCACGCTCAATGCGCAGGGTCGCCTCGACCCCCTAACGGCCTCATCACCGGATCGAGAAGGCGTGGACACCCTCGGAGGACTTTGCGCGCCCTCGATGTGCACGAGGCAGGACCTCACCTTTCTGGTCCGCTCACGTGAGAATTTGCGCACCTGCAGGAGCGCTGTTCCATACATGAAAAGACTAAAAAACGACCTGTACAGCTGCGCATAATGTACTCACGTTTCCACTGCGCTTAAGCTGAAGACTAACGTTCCTAAAGTGACGGTATATGTAAAAACGAATAGCTCGTACATAATAGGAGAGGTGACAGAAGGCAGGAGAAAATGAAGCGCGTGGGCTCTCTTGCTCCTGTTCCTTGAAAGAACGCTGTTCTAGTTTCAGTTTCGAACTGTGTTACAGTATTTTCCGAGACTGCAACACCTTGGCTGCAACCACCTGCGGCACCACACACCCCTTTCGCACTTCATAATAATACGGGCATTTCGTGTTCCCGAGAAGCTTTGAGTATTTACGCCCCATAAGTCAACGTTCACCTGTTCATTATATGTTCCTCCGGTACCCGTTTGACATTTATTGGTGTGCCCGCCCATTAGACGCGTCAGAGTCGCGATGTACTTACAATAAATTCTTTAATCCCATTATCATATACGTTTCAGTGATAAACGAGTACGGAGGTAACGCCACAGTGACTTCCTGCAGCACTGATGACGCCAAGGTGGTGAACTCAGTTCAAGCGTTTTCCATGTAAGTGATGCGAATCTGTACCCGCCGTGACGCATGCATTTGGTCAACTCGTCGCCAAATGGGGCACGCTAAGACGCCTCCCGTGTGTGTGTCGCAGAGCAGTGCTCTGTCTTTTAGGTGTCCTGGTCGGCGTGGGCACCACACTAGAATGGCTTCCTCAAGCCGACCTTCACGCTCTCAGGATCAAACGAGGAGGTAAAGGTCATCTTATCTTTCCTTATATCTCATTAGTATACCAGTCTCTGCGCGGTGGAAGGCATTTGTGCGATGAAAATGACGGCCTTGTTTTGTAAAGCATTAATGGCTGCATTGATATAAAAGAGGCAGCGAAGAAGAACATTGCGTAGCGTGCGTTATGTAGGTGAACAGAGTCGAAGGTTTCGTTCGCCGACAATGTTATACCAAGTGGCTTAAGCTCACCATTGACAGGTCTAGCTCAGCATAGTTTCGCACGCTATGCGATAGAACAAAATACCCAGTCGAATAATGCTTGCTAATTCTCAACCTGCGTTGAGATAATATTCTTGACACAGTGGCGCGTTTGCACAGTTAGGCACGTAGTTTCATATAATTAGCACTGAAGAAAGACGCTTGCCATAGTATGAGCTTTTGAGGAATTTGCATACATGATGTCAACGTACTTCAGGTCTCATGAAAGAGCGGCCCAGTTTCTTTTTCTTACTTTTAGTTGAATAAGAATGCCTTTATCGAAATCATTAATTCAGTCGAGTAAAATTTCGCGGCATTCATAGAAGACCTGAGGGAATGGTGCATCTTCGTGAGCTCCGCTGTTCAAATTTCAACAGTTCAAATGTTGTCCATTTTGTAAAGAAGGCTGTCCTTTCTTTTACTAAATGCACTTGAGCTTAATCTTCAAAATAAAGCGCACCTATACATATCTTAAGTGCTTATGCCACATACGCTAATCGAGTTCGGTAAAAAAAGAGTTCTGCCTTGTGGCTGCACTCCATGGCATGCGCTGTCATTTATAAACACTTATGCTATCAAGAGCATGTTGCTTTACGGTCTTTGAAGAAACAGCTCCACGTTGCACCGCACAGCTGTTGCGCTGCTACCACTCCTTAAAAGTGACCAGGAATTAGGGATATTAGTCGCGCAAAATTCATTTCTTCGGGCTGCACTGTGTCTGTACACTATACGCTCTTAATCAGGCCCTGGTTAAATGCTGGCTATATCCAGGAAACCAGACGAAAAATGTCCGGTTTCCTGGCTATATCGAGCACTTTAAGCGGGACATGATTAAACTTGTGTTTGTTCAGAAAATACTTTTTCTTGTAGGAATAGCACTTTTTGCAAAGCGCGAGCCATTACTACAGTGGTTGTGAATGTTTCTGAATCCTGCATGGACCTGTTTCGCATAAGTCAATACACGAGACTCTGTATTAAAAAAAAACGAAAAGAAAAACAACGAGAAGCTCTTTTCACGAACATTCTAACGGGCTCCTCACTATGTTTGACCATTAGAAACGTACAAGCTTAGTGCGTAGATCAGAGGGTGTCGAGCATGTTTGCAAAATGTTACACTGATGCAGTACAAGAAAACTGAAAATTCAAAGAAAACCCGCAAGCTTTTCTTAGAGGAACCACTCGGCACGCCAGTGGAAGTTTGGCGCGTATACGATACGCGAAATAACCAGCAGCATCCACTCGGGAATTCCCGTGAACCGCCTCTGAAAATGTGAGGCGCCAGCAAGAAAAGTAGACAAAGAAAGAATGCGATGTTCGTGTTGTAACAAAAGAAAAGTCGGGCCCTCGGTTTTGCTGTGAGAGAAGGCGCAGTAGAGTCATCGAACATAAAGGTCTATCTCTACATATGCAGGAAAACAACGTCACATTATAGGGCAGGGTTGCCGTTGGGAGGATTTGAAAAGGAGCCAGAATTCAAACCAACAGTAGCCAAAGTAGCCATGCCGTTTAATAATATCGCCAAATTTGTAGCCAAATAAAACAGAGGTGCTATTATGAGTAGAGTTTCTCTTTTTGGACAATAACTAATACCATTTTGAATAAATGAGCAAGACTATAGAAATAACAGCACGAACTTTTCCTTCTCGCTTGGTCTCAAAGTCACAAATACGTCGCAAATATATGAACAAACTATAAGAAATTCAGTGCGCCTGCATATAGTTTATGCAGAATATACAGAGGTCTTGCCAGATATAGCGTATATAGTTTCGGAGCATTCCAGCCAACAAGCCAATCGCATAATACCAGTCAGTTTACATAATACCATGCACTCCAGCTTTCACACGGGAACACGTGCTGCGCATAGAATTCGGGGACTTGCGCGTAGCATCAGCACAGATGTCGGTCAGCCTGAGCAGCGGGCTAGCCACGCGTTTCCCTACGCGAGCGCAACTTCGCCACTCAGTATTTGTAGGCACGCCGCGCATTGCGTTGGGGGGCCTCGATGCACACGGTGGGGAGAGGATGCGCGCGTGCATCGGCTGACGCAACAGAAAAGCTTGGAAACAGTTTAGTTTATCTGCCAATATAAAGAGAACCGACCACATAATGCGCCAAAACAACACTTCAAAAGTTCAAAAGCAGTCAGAAAGTAGCCATAGAGCCAAACTGAAGTTTTCTTCGCCAGACGGCGTCGTAAAGCCGCCACCAACGGCAACCCTGCATTACGGTGCTGCTACAATCACAGAAAGAAAGCATTTGTTGCGTGGATTGCCTCATTGCACCATTGGTTTACTACATTTCAGTTACTTCTGTCTCCGCCATTACAAAGCTCTTCTTAAAGGCGCCCTGCAACACTTCTTCAAGTAATCATCGAACGGCTTCAATAAAGGAGTTTATTGCGTCACGAATCGACTGCCGCAATTGTTTTTTTTTTTTACAATCCGTGAAGTACGAGCGGAGTTACAGGGATTGGTCGCACGCTTCAAGTGCTTTCTCTGTCCTTTCTAGCTACACGGAGGGGGTGGGGGGGGGGGTTGTAGGGGTTGGGAGGGGTTGGGATGGGAAGAGGGTAAAAAGCTACGTCCGTTCGTCAGCTACGTCCGTTCTTGAGCACTTTCTTTGTTTTCTTCGAACGTGCGGCTTACTTTCAGTGTGATCGCGAGCGAGCCCGCGGGCACGTCGCGGCATCCCGCGGCGGCCGCGGTAACTAGGCAGCTCACGATGCTTAAATCAGCAAATGGCCGTGGACATTGGGCTTATGGCACGGTCATTTGGGTTTATGGCATCACTTGTCGAGAGGAGAGCGAGCGCTTTCTAGCTGACCTTGAGAGGTAATTGTAGATTACAGGCGGCGTGCTGCGCTATAATGTTCGCCTCACATGTTCTCAGGAACCTCGACTACCAGTCGGCAGCGTTTTCTGGCGGTGCTGAAAATGAGTTAGAGGGCCCCTTTAAAACATCTTGCTAAAGAACCTTGCCCGCATGGCGCAGCGGTATAAGGAAAATTTTTTGTTGGCCCTAATAAGAAGTCTTTTATTGTATACGTACGGACATTTCAAGAGAAGTTATTGACAATTTACCGATACATGACGACTGCTGATATGAAGACATAACAGCAAGTGAACTGTGGTTCCTTGGCAAATCTAATCCTTATTCACGAGTTTTTTTTTTTTTTTTTTTTTCAGGTACTGTCAGGCGTGTTCTGCTGGTCTTCTCTGCAATAACGAACACCAAGATCCTCCTAAGAACGACAGTGAAGACCCAAAACGAAGCTCTGAAGTTTATATGTGGCTTGAAAGTAATCATGACCTTCTGGGTGGTACTCGGACACGCCTACATCATTCTGCCAATGGGATATTTCCGTGCGTTTACCTCGCATCTTTTGTTTAAGCGACTTACGACAGACGGTAACTCTGCATACGCATGAACATCTTATGCGAGGAAAAAGAGGCACTCTTGTAGCATTTTCACCATCGCCGTGCCGTGAGAAGTTAGAACACACCCCCAGATGGAGCCTGCAATGTTTCCACAATGGCCCAATGCCTCCTCAAAGCAGCATTGAAAAACGTATGGCAGCTCCACTACTGTGAAAGCTGAGGAAGTGCGTAGCACGGGCACTCAGCGATTCCCGTTCGTAGAGTTACCACTTCGCCGTTTACCAAAGCGTCGATGACGCCAATGTTTGAGGTAAGCATGTAGGGTTTCCCCGGCACGAGTACAATCTTGTTGGGGATATTCGCCAACTCGGTGAGCAACATGTGTGCTACTTTTTTTCTGCGCTTATCGACATCCTGCTTGTTACAGCAGTTGAGATGCGCATCGTCTGCAGCGAGTTCCGTCAGGTTGTTTCCCCCCATCAGATGTAGCGAAGCAGCGCCGCCGAAGCGGGGGGGGGGGGTGCATTTGCTCGCACGTCGAGGCGGTGGCGTCATCTCTTGCGCGGCCCCGGAGTCAGCCGCAGGTTTTCGAAATGTCTTTAGTGATTTTTAGTCAATATTTGCAATTACTTCTTTGTTATTTCTGCTAATTGTATTATATTAGACCTTGCTCGTTCATTTAAACCCGGTTTTGAGCATTGCTAGACTTGTTATGGCCTGTATTGAGCGCGATCACGCCACATGAGATGCATGGATGGACGACAAGCCGGGCGCCTAAAATGCTCCGCACTTAAAACTTGCGACAGACTTAATTCTTCCTGTTATCGTAAATAAATGACTGCTCGTATGCAAAAGCTAAGTGACCTGGGATTCATCACAGCGGCTAAGCCAAAACATTTTGCTCCCTCTCTGTATTGCGTAAGAACTAGAAACTGATAGTGCTGGTCTCCAATTTTTTTAGAACAATCATTTCTGGCTAACGTGAATTTCATTATGAGTTTGGTACGAAGATAAACACTGGTTGTTTCGGCATTTATTATTGCGATAGCAACTATATGGACACTCTCGGCTGGTATTCGCCGTCGGCGTCACCGTCATGTCCGGTCTATGTATATATATATATATATATATATATATATATATATATATATATATATATATATATATATATATATATATATATAAAAGCCACGAAGAAGAATAATTCAGCAATACTTTCCGACGCGCGGAATCGAACGGGCGGCCTCTCGCTCCGTAGCGCGCGGCGTTAGACGGCTAGGCCACGAGGAGCACGGTCTTTCAGCTTGCTAACGGTGAGCTATTTATATACACCATTTACTTCAGCGTGCTTTCTTGCTCACCAGCGAGATAGCGCGAAGTGCGCAAGGGGCGCGCTTTAAAGGTCATCGCCCCGCTCGTAGCGTTGCGCGCGCGCGCGTCTCCGTGCACTTCGTCCTACAGGGCGTGGTCGCCTGCGTGCCCGCTTGTCTCGTGGAGGGATGAGGGGGGGGGGTGTATGTCTTGTGCTTTCACCGCGATGTCCGCGCTGAAGTTAGAGAACGTACGAAGGTGACTTCGCTCGCTGCAGCGGCCGCGTTTGCGAAACGAGCACGCTGTTCAAACAGAAATAAGTCACAACAGTGACACTTGATAGTTCGCGCTCGCCCTGTGCGTGTTCTTTTCGTGCGTCCTTTGCGCTTGATCTAAGCGCCGGAAATTTCGAGCTGCTTTCCGTTCTTCGCGTTGCATTCCAATTTGTTGCTATCGCATTCATTGCTTCGCTGCTGCGGCGAAACTGTGACTTTTCTCTCTATTTTTCCTCCAAAGAAGTGTATAACTATGGCGGCAATTAAATCGAATTTCATAACTGCATCCCACTTTGTGTCCCGTTTTGTTATTTTTGAAGTGTGGATGCGTATATATTTTTATTGAAGTCGTGAACAAGCAAAATTAAGTTCAGTACACTCTTCACGAATGAACTGTATAGTCTTATGCCCGCCAACTGTAGTAGGAAGATTCAGTGGGCGCATATAAATGTTTGTTGTTTGTATCCACATCAGGGGCCGAATTCGCGAAACGCTCTTTCGTAAGTGCTTTTTGCAATTGGCCGACCGGCTGCGGCCAGTGGCAAAAAGCATCAGGTAGGCTGAAGTATCGACTTACGAACATGTTCGGCTTAAGACGCTTTTGGGAATACGGGCTCTCAACATCACGTAAAATATGCAGTACTCGTCAATTTTCTGTTCGGGCTCTCCGAGCTGAAAATGCACTGTTTCAGTCTTTCTAACACCAGAAAAGGAACTAGAGGAAAAAAATTTTGCATGCCCTCTGTAGCGCGAAATTGAGCGTGTTTGTCTCGTGTATTCTAGCGGTACCATTGCGCTTCCATTTATACTTCACTTATGGTTTAGACGGTAATTTTCTGAAAAGTAAATTCTTATCCTCTTCTCAAGCTTCACTAAATAAAACAAGGTAACGAGGAACGAGTACGGCATGTAGAAAGAAACGCTAGAGTTCGAAGACGAGAGTTCGATCACGTAGCATCGAGCCACGCGAAAACATGATAATAAGTCATGTGGCGAAGGCATTAAATTATGCCGTGCGATAGGGCGCGGACAAGTTATAATTATCGTGCACTTTCCATGGTGAGTGGAGACCGAATCAAATGCAAGCGTATTTGACACTGCTACACAATGACTTCAGTGCCATAAACCTAATTCTGGCTTCTTTAACGGCACTTGAGGCGCTGCAACCGAAGCAAGAAAACATATCCTAATTATACTAGCACTAAAGCGGCCCACAGTTATTCACTCCGCCAGTAAATAGAAACTAAAATAGCGCTTACTTGCTAAGACAAACTCTCCATTCATTTTTATCGCATAGGAACATTTATAACATTCGGGCTACAGCTTCAGAAGCATTTATTCGCGGCTGAGACAGTGAGTTCAGTGTCAATTGACAATTGGCAATGAGTCCGCCTGAAGCATGCCGATCTCTGGCTGCGTAACGGCATCCTTCTTCGATCGCAGTCTAATAGTTCCACTGAGCTACAATACTATGACGAAAAGTGTCCATGTGACATCTTTATCGATAACGTCAGCAGTCATTGGAAATGTGGCTAAATTAGCAGCGTGACAATGTTCCAAGCTTAGCCATATAAGTTTACAGTCCACACATAATTATTAAAAATAAAACATGAAAAATTTGATTGCGGGCCGAAGCTATAAACTCATTCAGAAAAAGCATATCGCATTTAAAGATCCTCTATATATATAGAAGAAGGTTACCATCCGTCCTTACGCTGCCGCACGAAACATCGGCGTACATGAAGTGTGTTATTCCACGGTGGCCTAAGCAGTGGTCCATATATGTTCATGTCAAACAGTGTCCCGTGCCTTTTATTAAAAATTATTCATGGATCCTCACCAGTGTTTTCTTTTTTTTTTTTTTGTTTAGATGCGGTGTTCGCAATGGATTCCATGACGGAGAATTTTACATTCCAGTTTATCACTAATGCCTTCCTCAGCGTCACAATTTTCTTCTTTTTAAGGTAATTTCTATGCTGGTTATCCGGTTATATAACGTATAGAGACTTGATTGCCCAACACTCCAATACGTCTTCCTTTTTCACGACGCAGTGGATTTCTGCTGGCGTACGTCGCAGTGGCGTCTCGAGAAGTTCTCGCGAGAACGAACCCATTTCTTCTTTACATTGTGCGAACGTCGCAACGATATATCAGGTGCGTCCAGTTTTGAAATGTTGCTGTTCGTTTGTGTTAGTGACATTTTGCAGCGCTAATTTCTTCGTTATAGCTGTACTTTAACCTGTACATGCGCCACTAAGTGTGCATGTGCTCTTGCGTCTTTTCTAGAGCTTCCCGGCAGTTCGGAAATATATGTTTTAAAAAACGCCCAGTAACAATATGCGATCCAAAAAGATAGCAAACTTCGATTCAAATATGTTGATTGCGCAGAAAACGCAATAGTAGTATCTGGAGCTTCACGTGCCGAAACCACGATACGATTATGAAGCACGCCGTAGTGGAGGGCTTCGGAAATTTTGACCATCTGGTGTTCTTTGACGTGCACTGGCAGCGCACAGTACACGGGCCTCTAGCATTTCGCCTCCATCGAAATGTGACCGCCACGGTCGGGATCTAATCCGCGACCTTCGGGTCAGCAGCCAAGCACCGTAACCGCTACACCACCACAGCGGACGAGCGGAAAACGCAGGTCACAGTGACGTTTTCCTTACGACAACGACACCACAACAAACTTCATCAACCTCACACATGAAAGAGAGAGAGAAAAAGGTTAAGTGAAAGGCAGGGAGGTTAACCAGAAGTTTTTCGGTTTGCTACCCTGCACTGGGGAAGGGGTAACGGGGGACAGAAAGGTAAGGAAGGAAAAGGGAGTAAAAAAAGAAAAAAAAACGCACACGCACTCAAGCACGGGAGCATCATAGTCGTTTAACGAGGTCGGTTGAGCGGAACAACTTCAGCAGCGCCTTCGTCGCTTTCTGGTTGGAAGCTAGAACGTTCCGACACTCCAAAATTGATTGTTCATAAAGCGGCTGGACATCGAGGCGTGCTAGCGTTGCTGAGAGCTGTTATCTCTGGGAACTGTAGCGAGGACAATGACACAGGACGTGCGCAATGGTTTCTTCGCTGCCACAGTGAGTACAGGCAGCACTCTCTGCCATTCCGATTCGGTAAGCAAAGCTGTTCGTGAAAGACACTCCAAGCCACAGGCGGCAGAGGACTGTTGTTTCGGATCGGGATAGTCCGGATGGAATTTGAAGTGACGGATCCAGACGGTGAAGGCGGGTATGCAGAAAACCGGACGTATTCCACATTGAATGCGTTAGATCACGTGCGAGCGAGCGAATGTTTGCTGCTGTATCGGTTCGTAGTAATGGAATGGCTTCCTGCACGCCACTTTCATGAGCATTCTTTGCAGAATTATTGGCATGTTCGTTGCCGTCGATGCCACAGTGGCCTGGAAGCCACTGAAAAGTTATGTCATGCCCTTTGTCTTTTAACTGCTTATAGGTTTTTCTTATTTCGAATACTAGTTGGTCTTGTGCACCACGATGTAAAGGTGATGACAGACACTGCAAGGCTGACTTCGATTCTGTAAATATGCCCCATTTCTGTGGTGACTCTAGTTAACTTCTTCGAAGTGCACTGCGGAGTGCCGCAAGCTATACAGCAGTCGTCGTATTCCTATGAGACGCTCTAAAATTATAGATTTCGGCTGTTGCAGGGAAGATAACACCTCCTGCAGATCCCTTAACAGTTGTAGAGCCATCCGTGTAAAGTTTAACGTAGTCTGCGTATTCCTCGAACAGAGACAGCTGCTTTAAAGCTGGCGACGAGAGCTCCACCTTCTTCCGAAGCCCTGGCACTGTCAAATGACGTTGAGGCTGCTCCAGGCGCCAAGTGGGTGTTATAATTCTTTCAGGAGGTATAGCCTGTTGGAAGGCACTCTCGGAAAGTCGAAATCCTCTTGCAAAAGGAGACGCTGGGCCGATCTTCTGGAAGTGAGGCTAGGTGGTGGGCAGGGGCGCGAGCAAGGCGTCTAATGTGTGCCCTAAGCACCTCAGGTTATGTGAATGCTAGCAGGGTGATCCTTTGCAATGGCAATGGTCTCCGCTGTTGATGCGCAGCGTGGAAGCCCGAGACAAACTCCGAGTGCCTGACCCTGAGCATTTTCGAGTGTTGCTTTTACAAGTGTTCGTCAGCACCGGTAGACTGTACCGCAGATACCCAAGAAATAGAGCCCGGTATAATTGCAACATAGCGTACACCGATGTACCCCACGTTTTCCCTCCGAAGAATTTGAAAAAATGCGAGATGGCTGTCAGGCGCTTCTTAAGACCAGCCACATGGGGACTCCAGCAAAGCTCTCTGTCCATGATGACGCCCAAGAATTTGTGAAATACCCGTAACCACAGTCAATAACGTGACTGCTGACCTATAGCTAACTGTAGTTGTAGAAACATTCCAACTTCATAAGGCTTTTGCGCCCAGAGTATTGAGCCCTGCAGTGTCGTCTTGTTTACATACGATAGAGCAATGTGTCAAAATGTTTTTTCCTCTTTCACTATTTTCATCGCGACAAGCAGCTGACATGTGCAGCATTGTGGAAACTTTTTTGTGGCGTGTCATCTACTCGCATAAACGCTTATCTATGCCACTGCTCAGGTTGGTAGTGCCTGCCATGGCAACAATACTCGTGGCTTTCCTGCTGCCGCTCTTCGCCTACGGTCCAGCTGCGAACGACGCGTACAGCCAGTACATCCACGGTTGCTACAGCAAATGGTGGATCGTGCTATTGCAAGCAAATAACTTCGATAACTCCGAGCACGTGGTGAGACAGTTCTCTTTTTTGTTTCTTTCTTACACATTTACAGAGCAGTCCTGTTGTGCCTGAGGGCCAGCAGGCGGCTGCGACGCCCGAAAAACTCCTGAACTTGATTGATACTTATTTGCCGTTTTACAGTGCTTGCAACACATGTGGTACATCAGCGCAGAACTTCAAATATTCCTAGTCGTCGCATTTCCTCTAGCGCTGCTGTTTATTAAGTAAGTACTCTTGTCTTCTCAAGCTTGGGCGTTAGCGGAAACATTCACGATCTAAACTCGACCGAAAATATCCAGTAGGTACAGAATCTACGAGGTGATATCACAAGTTACCGATTGTCACTTCAGAAGTTACTCGTTGTCGCCTCAAAGAGAATCAAGCACGCGACAAAATCAGGCTTATAGTCCCCCGGCAGTCACAAAATAGCCTCATTATTCCCTGCCTCCCACACCTCAGACCAAACAATCTTCGTAAAAAATTGGCTACGCCTGGACAACCACTTTTAGCCTTTTCAAACTGTTTCTGCGATTGTTTTTTTTTTAATTTTGATAGGGCGCACGTACGTCATAAACCTAATGAAAGGCGAAAAGGTGACGGGGGAGGATAAGGAAGTCACCTGGCTTGAAGCGAAACAAGGATGAAGCCGGTATTCTAAAATTTTCTCGGGCCCCTATTCCATTGACCGCGGATGCTCTCTGTCTCAGTGTGCGATATTCACTATCTGCTGCGAGCCTAGTGTCTTTGTCAGTTGTACTATGACTCATTTATCTCACCTCATTCCGGCCTTTTCTTCGGCAAGAGGATATATGTTTTCCCTATGTGAAATTTATTGGACGACTTGACAATGTCAGAAAAATGAATTGGTTTCACCCGCAGACGCGTATGAACGTGCTTTGCCTTTTGGGAGGAGGGAGGGAGGAAAAGGGGGGCGGGGGTGGCACTTCCTGCTCACATTATTGGCCCTCAAGCACTGCACATAAGCCCAGTTTCTATCTATTATTCTAATGACGACAGTAAACTGAGCGAGTTGGTAATTTTTTGTGGCATTAGAGGTAGCGCTGAACTGACACGGAACTAGTAAACGCAAGACAGCTCTTAGGCCGTCGTTTTTTGTCATTCTTCCGTTCTGTGTGAGTTTAGTGCTACCCCAAATACCATTATCCGAGGACAAAAAAAAAAATTATCCTCTTTCACGTGCTCAAGCAGGGAGAGGTGGCGCTCATCTAAGGCTAGACTGTATTCAGTGGCGTGAGAATCACGGCTGGCTCTGGCGGTGTCTTGGTTAGCAGACATTGCAAGCGTCACGCCAAGCTGGTCACACTCATCAAACACAACACACAAGTTGAAATCACGACACTGCATATTGACTTTGGGACAGCGTACGAGATCAGCCTGCCCAATATCACTTCTACATAGTCTCCGCAATGTCGCTTTTATTCTTAGTTTTGCTTAGGCGTTCGGTTTGATGCACTATCATTCTCGTCCTCCCCGTAGATCTCACATTTTGGCACTTGCTTTGCAAGCTTTAAGTGGGCTTTTCATTTTTTTAACGTGCCACATCATAACGTGCCATACATGTTAACCTGCTATCGCTACTCATTTGCTGTTCGCTACAGGCATCCGAGAGCGGCAGCTATCATCGGAGCTCTCACGGCCGCTGCGTTCTGCCTTATGACCTGCGTCCAGATCTACTCGTGGGACCTGTTCTATGCTTTCACGAGTGGGTCCAATGACATGAGGTGGGTGTCATTCACTTCGCTCGCTGATGAGACGCTGGCACCTTGGGTGTCTCCTGCATAGGTGACAGTGTTTCGCTAACGACGCGCGTTGTGAGAGCAAGTGGTGGTGGTTTCCCACAAATGTAATTTCCCTGTTTCTCGCGCACTATACCGAAATTATTTCAACAACACGTCTGTAAGCTTGCATCTAACCCTTACTTTGCCTGCAACTACACCGAAAAGGACGTGAAATTGAAGCGACGCCGAAAACGAGACTGGCTGCAACGTACAGTCTGCAGTGTTTGTTGTTTTCCTTCGCACAAGCGACTCATACCAGCCACGGAGAATTGGCCGTGATTTTGGTGGATACAGCTGAATTAAGACACAAATTAATGTTCCCCTAGATATTTTCGAAAACTGATAAAGTCAATAAGAGAGGTGCAAGGAATTCAACAATTTAGCGGAAATCGAAATGTATAGAGTAATTGCACTAAAGGGAGCATGAAGACTCAGTACTATTTTTTGACATGTATAGACAAATACACAAAAGACACAGATGAAATAGGGAGACAACAGGCTGACAACTGCCACCTGGAGGGGCACAACGCCTGCCTACTTTTTCGGGAGGAGGGAAGAGATAGAGGAAAGAAGATGGCAGAAGACAAAGAAGAAAGAAGATAGGAAAGTAAAGAAAAATGGCGGAGACTCGGACAAAGATAAGTAGAACACGAAAAAACAGTGTCTATAAGCGGGTGACTACATCCGTTTGCTTCATGAAAGTCAGCAGGGCACGATGGCCCTGGTCCCGTCGAACAGCAGACCCTCTCGGAAAGGTAATCGTCAAGGGTCGCGCGCTTAAATCCAGCGAGTCTATATTCCTTAACGACCGATGCCCGCTGCGTAACGAATGTGGGACCCTGTGCAACCGCTTTTAGTTAATAATCAGTTCCTGCGCAGAGGCGCGAACATCTCTGTGACTGTACCCGAGAGTCAAAACTCCATATGAAAGGAGACCTGAAAGAGTTAGATTCAGGGCCAATTTCGCGAAATTGATTAAAGTTTTCTTTTTCTCGGTATGGTAAAGCGGTGACATAACAAAAGGTGGCTTATTGCACCACATCATTACGGAAAACTCAAAGAGGGTAATGACTCAAAACGGATCAGTCTAGGAAAAAACTGAGACAAGAGATCTGACAGCGTGATTTAATAGCGGATTCTTCAATCTTGCGTGCTTTTTCTGATTCACTGCGTCAGGGTTAGAGAGGTGTGGATACTAAGGAGAAGCGGCTAACACGTGTTTAGACAATGTCTGATTAACGCTATACGCGTGCGGAATCTAATGGCACTGATATAAGCAGTCAAGGTTACCACATGAAGGAGAGGGCCGTTAAGGTATACATACGCCAGTGAGTCCACAATTTAATTAAGAAACAATCCCTTCTGACCGGGTAGCCGAAATGATCGAATATATTTCAAATGAGCGTAGACTAGGAAATGGAGTAGTCGTAATAGAAGAGCGTTTCTTACTTCGTTTGCCAAGCGCGTTTTTCTTTTTTTCTTTTTTTCTCGCTTCATCGTATTCTTCATTTTCTACAAAAGTTATGGCAAACAACCACCGCTGAATTTCGCGCAAGGAAATTTGTAGCAATTTTTATGTAACAATTATATTATCACTTTACAAAACTCGATGTGAAATGTAAAGAAAAAGTCATCAAATGTTGACACGAAACCCACAGGATAATTTTAATTTTCGATCTTGTCAGGGTCATTGACTTAGCGAATAACAGTAATACTAATGTGTCCTTCAGGGGATATACCCCCAAGCTGACGCGCCAAATAAGGGAACAGCACTTGATAAGATGGGAAAAGGTTTTATTATTGTTATTGTTGTTGTTATTGTTGTTGTTGTTATTGTTATTATTGTTATTGTTGTTGTTGTTATTGTTATTGTTGTTGTTATTATTATTATTATTATTGTTGTTGTTGTTGTTGTTGTTGTTGTTGTTGTTGTTGTTGTTGTTGTTGTTGTTGTTGTTGTTGTTGTTGTTGTTGTTGTTGTTGTTGTTGTTTCTGTATGAGCCTCCTTTAAGCAGCAGCGACGCAGTAAACAAGATAGCCTACACTCTACAAAGAATTTCAACAATAACGCCGGTCCTTTCTTCTTTTCTTTTATATTTTATAATTCTACTGCTTGCATTCCAATCGTTTTGTTCCGAAGCGAGGAAGTGCGTATATATAGATGGTGTTTCCTTGGTGTTTTTCGTTTATGTCTCCAGCTATGCTTTCGGATTTTGCTTTTTTTATACACATGGAAAAATTCTAAGAAGGTTTGCGCGAAAGGCAGTAGAGACAAGTCGGGAGAGCGTCCAGACGAGGCCCACGTTTCCCTCTCAAGCTCAGCTTCCTCGGCGTTGATCCGCACACATGCCTAGCGTTCACGCAGCCTCGTGAATCAAGTCGCCCACATTCGATGGCGCGTCGGCGCCCTATATGTAACGACGGAGTTGTCTTGTTTTTGCTACGTGGAGAGCACTCTGTCATGCGTCAGTTTGGTGAGGCCAAGCTTCCAACCGCAGCGGTTCCGCTTGCCAGCTCTCACTGCGTTTCTCGCAACTGGAAACACTTCCGGAGTGGAATCTGTGGCCATGTCGCATAGTGACGTCGGTGAGCGGTGAGCCGTAACGTTTTATGCAGCTACCGGAAAGAAAGTGTGCGAGGAAAATCAAGCACGCCCAAGACTGCATCGTGCTGCTCGCGCGTAAACCGCACGTTACCTGTAACTACATTAACTACTACACATTAATTGTAACTAACTACACGTTAATGGTAGCTGCCTAAGCATATACCTTTAAGAAGCTTACCGTATAAGAAATAAAGTTCACCCGCTGTTTATCTATACGCATATCTATGTAGGAAAAACTTTGTAATGGACAATTAAATGGTATATGGACAAGAAATTAAAACATGCTGACTGAATGCGTAGATTTTTTTACGCCAAAAGTGCAGGCGTCAGATACATGTACGAAACGGTAAGATTGGTTTGAAAACATGGCTACCCTACACTACTGAGCGATAGGGCGCATGTCATCTGAGCTGCGCATACGTCACTAAGCGAGAATGAGGGTTATCTGACTAGATGCGATGAAGTGTTTTCATATATATTGCGCGTAAGCAGTATAATGCCCTATACTTACTCTTGATAGTAAGTATACGCACGCTCGTATTCCCACAAAAATGCGGGCTTCTTCGTTTTTCATTGCGCAAAGGAGAGTAAAAGACACGCTGGAGCTCATCTACTTCCGCCCCTTCACGCACGCTGGCTCGTACATCATCGGGGTCATGTGCGGCTACGTAGCAGCGCAGTACAAGAACGTCACAATAAAGCCGGTGAGTCCCTGCAGGCATTTCTTAGTGCTAAAGAAAAGTGTATCGATGCGCAAGTGAGTCTAACAAGAAACGCCTAGTCAATTAGAGCAACTTCGATGGGATGATGTCGCGTGATGGCGTGACTTCGCCGCTGTTCACACATCAGGTACCACACTAAGAGACAATTAGTGATCTCACATTTGCACATTACAAGAATGGATTAAGTGCCCCATAGTTTTCTTTTTATATTAGGTTGTGGGTTTGGCCGCCACCGGGGGGAGTTGCTTTTTCGTTCCCTTTCATATGCCTTTCCTCTCAAGATTACTACCACTTCAATTCATGACTATAAATGAAGACCCGTATGCTTTTCTTAGCTTCGTCATCTCTTGGCTTCATATTGCTGTGTCTAACAAAAACAAGAAAAAGAGGCCCCTCAATCCGTTCCCCTTCTTTCGTTTATTTCATTGTGAGCGACTCAGCATGTTTGATGCTATTCGGTAACATGAGATGGTTTATGTGCCAGCTGCCAGCTCGTAAAAAGAACACGTGCTACGCTATGCCATCTGGCAAGAAGAATCTTCCACATTTACCACAGTGGTCACGAGTGGCGCTGGTTAACATTCCCACGCTTATACATACAGAATAGCAAAAAAAATGTGGACGGGGGAACAATCGCCGCCGTAGCCAAGTCGGTGGAGCATCGCACGAGTAACACGAAGGTTGCGTGGTCGGTCCACATTGGACGCGTTTTGAAGACGATAGTCTTTCTTGGGCTACTTAAACGGAGAAATTTTGGTCTGTCTGTCTGTCTTTCTGTTTGTCGGCACGTCACTCGATTCAGCCACCCGACCAAAGTTGAACCACTTGCTTACCGCCCACACAGCTTGAACTGGTACGGCTGTTCATACTTGTGAACGTTGTCGATCAGAAAGTAAATATTACGCATATCTGAGGCGCAACATCACTAGGTAAGAATTAGGTGGTGTGTTTCTTTAATAGAAAATGCATTCATACGTAATTCTAAAGACCCTAGTTTCTTAAGCTGCGCTGAAAATGCGACTGCGCTGAAACTTGCCTTCCTCCGTGCCCTCTGCACGAGCTCATTGTTGTGTTTCGGTTTCGGTTCTGTTTTGCACTGTACGAATCCCATGGGGCGCCGCTCTGGCATTCCTCTTTTATTCAGGCGACGTGTACATAAAAGAGTGTGTGTAGAGTACTCGTTGAGTGCGGACGTTTCTTCTGCTTCAGCGCTTCGCGCCAAACCGCGTGTTCGGGCTGGCTAGCGTCCCCGCCGGTCGCGTTGGTCACCGCCGGTGTACGCCTGCTGCTGCGCCGGGACTACCAGCCCGCAACATAGCACTCGTGTTTCCCGACGTATTGCCAGATGGCGTCCATGTCTCACGCAGCGCCTCTTCTATCGTCTTTAGACGACATTTGCAGCGAATCACGCAGATACGCGGCCAATTTTTTAACTGATCTTCCTTATATTTGAAGATTACTAAACTTCAGTTCCATGACTACAGTTGACACCCCCTATGATTCCCTTGGCTTCATTGTCTGGTAATAACTGATGGAGTTTTACGTGCCAAAACCACCGTATGATTATGAGGCACGCCCTAGTTGAGGGCTCCGGAAATTTCGACCACCTTGTGTTCTTTAACGTTCACCTAAATCGAAGTACACAGGTCTCTATACCATTTCGCCTCCGCTGAAATACGACCGCCGCGGCCGGGATCGAACCCGCGACTTTCGGGTCAGCAGCCGAGCACCGTAACAGCTGAATCCCCAGCGGTGGCGGTTGAATTATCAGTTGGCTTCGTATGGAGACATCCGCATTGTAGTATAGCGTCTCCGTGCACCCGAAAAAGGGACATTTCTATATATTGAAACATTCATCGTACCGCTTAATCAATCTGCAGCTGTCCAGCAACCATAAACTCAGCGATTCATACCAAAACAACAAACAAATAATTATTATTATGCTAAGAAAACAGATGCGCATAGCGTCTCAACGAACTCAAAGCACAAAAACTAGTTCGAAAGTGCCTCGTGTGGGTCATTTCCCGATAAGCTCTGTAATATCAAAAAATGCCTACCCAGAACAATTGTAGCGCGACGACACTCGCGGTGTCAATTTGGATCATTCCAGAACGTCGAGATGGGCCTGTGGCTGGTCTCATTGGCCCTGGCCTGCGGCGTCTTGTTCGCCTCGTTCCCTTGGAATCAAGGTCATTTGCCAGACGCCATAACCAACGCTCTCTACGGGGGATTCCACCGGCTCCTCTGGTCGCTCGCCTTCTTCTGGCCGTCGTACGCCTGCGCCACAGGTCGTGGAGGTCTGTACACAAGGCGTTATGCCATACCTGCTTACTGGTTACTGGCGTATTGGTTCTGGGCAAAAGGTCGCAACGTTCGCTTGTCGATCGCAGCAGCCGCGCTTCGATGGGACTGGACGCGAAAACGCAGTGCAGCGCGCTTTTCGTTCTCGTTAAAGAACTACAGGTCATCGAAATTAATCATAGTACACCCACCACGCGCCTAAGCGTGCCTCATAGCTTGTGTGCCGCTTTCGGGACGTTAAACTATACTGAACTCAGCGTACAACTGCTAGTGCTGCTCTTAGGCGCCTGAATCAACTCAATATACGTGCCAAAACTATAGTATTAGTATAACCCGTTAATAAGGGCGGCTACGTGGGCTTGTTGGTAGTAGGTCATTTCTTAAACTCGTTGTAGCACGGCCAAAGACATGGATACCAGAAAAGAAGCGTATGAATACACACAGCGCTATGATTACGAGCGTTGTGTGTCGTCGTACGTTTCTTTTGCGGTGTCCATGTATTTTGCCGCGCAACAAAGAAGCTTAAGAAATGCTAAGAACCCTTTACATCGTACTTACCAGCGCAACGCCATATCCACCCAACGGAAGGTCTCTACTGAGGTTCTAGCACAGGTCGCGCGACCATTTGCGACTGGCAATGAAAAAGCGACTCAAGGCGGCCGATTTTCCCACCTGCTTGCGACCTTTACCCATCGCCACACGCAATTAACTACTGCTCGCATTGTCATTGCCCCGTAAAATAACCCAAAAGGAACTAAACTATGGCACAGCGGTGGCTAGAAAACCGATAAACTTTAGCTCATATACATCCCAGCTTGTTCTTCCTATGATTGTCTGCGTAGAAAAAAAAAAAAACATTGCAATGTGAAAACTGCGGCGAATATCACTGTCGAGAGCGCGTGGCAAATAGGCTTCAAGTCCTAATTCGATCGATAATCGGATGGCACTGTGGAACACGCTAAGCTCGCCGCCGCTTTATAATGTTCTTCTCAGTTTTATCATAAGTACAGCGTAATGTGTACCAGTGGCGATGTATCTGTCTGTACAAAAGCACGAACGTGTATACTTCAACGCATTGACATGCAAATACACACAATCCACTAAACGAAATCTGCAGTGAATGCATTCGTATCAACTGTCATGGCTGTAGTCTGTGCCATTATAAGAAAATGACGTACACGTCCAAAAGTGTGTACCCCAATGTTAGTGGAATCGCTTTTTATGGCGCAGGTGTCCTGAACAATATGCTGTCTTGGAGTTTTTTCTTGCCGCTGTCGAGGCTGACTTACGGGATCTACCTAATACACGTCCCGCTCTATATAACTCGCATGCTTCGCTTGAGGAGCTACATCAACACGGACGAGTTCTTTCAGGTAAGTAAAATGGCGAGGTAGAAATAGGAGCTATGTACTATGTCGGCGTAATGCAGGAGAAAATTGTATTTGGGGAGAATATGTTCCCGGAAACGGCAACCGCGCGCCGAAGCGCGTACGTGGCCACGACCCTAACTGCAACGTTGCTGCTGACGTCAACGAGCGTCAAGCAACAAGCGTAGAGTGGCACCCGGCCAGCGCTCCGCCGCTCCACAATCCGCACGACGCTGACGGGGCCGCCGGTTGGTGATGTCAGCAGCGATGTCTCCTCGGGGGGCGCAGCCACGCGCGTATATACTTTGGCAACCGGCTACGGTTTCCCACACCAAGGTCCAGAAGCTCATATGACTTTTACAAATGGCTTACTTCAATTTCCCGATTACAATGAAGCTGATATATGCATATTAGATTAAATACTAGTTAACATATTTTGTTAATTAGTGACTAATTTCATGCATCCCCCGTCACCACATGGTTGTAACCATTGGCAACGCCTCTCCAGTGCAATAACCCTTTTATATCAAAAAGGCTATTTTTAAAGGTTACTTAATATCTTCGTAGAGGGATACGGTGTTTCCGCCCTGTACGCTACTGTTTGGCGACAGGCGTAATTTAGCGAAGTATGAATCACGGGAGCGTAAGCGCAGCCAGCTGATTTCTTGATTTTGTGTAATTGTTTGTTAGTATAACCATTTCTTTAACAGCGAAATTTTCAGCAAATCGTTCCTTGTGAGTCGATTAAGAAAACTATCGTCATCATAAACGGGTATGTGCCACAGAAATTGGATAAATCCCACTACTCAACACTGGTGCACTAAAAAAGAAGGGAGCAGTTAGCCCAACAAATGGCTGCGAAGCGACGCCGGCGAGCCGAAGACCCCGAATATGCACAAGGATAAAATACGAGGGAACGGGAAAGGCAACGGCGGCTGCGAGAAGACCCCGGAGCAATGGAAGGCCTACGCCAACGACGATGTGCCCGTATAGATCTATGAGAGGTGCGAACGCTTGGTCTCAGCGCGAGTTACGCAGCGGGCTTTGCTGATTAAGGAATATAAATTCCTCGGACTTAAATGCGCGACCATCGACGATTACCTCTTTTCGAGAGGTTGTGTATCTCGACGCGACCAGGCCCATCGAGCTCTGCTGACCTTTATGGACCAAACAGATCTGGCCACCCGTCTTTAAGCGTTCCTTTTTGTGTATGTGTGTGTTTACCTATTTTTGTCCAAATCTTCGTCAATTTTTTTCTTCACTTTCCTATCTCCTTTCCTCTTTTTCTCCTCCTAACTTCCTTTCCTCTTCCCTCCTCCCGAAAGAGCAGGCAGGCGTTGTGCCCCTTCTGGTGGCAGTTGCCAGCTTGCTCTCTCCCTCTCTTCTCTGTGTCCTTGTGCTTGTATGTATACAAATCAAATAAATAAATAAATTCCGTCTCTGGAGTTTCGACAACTGTGTCGTGTCGATCTGTTCTGTCTGTAGTTTAAGTCGAACCTCTCTGCGCTGAGAATCAACGTAGATACAACGTAGCATCACCTAGCTAAAGCCTAGTAACAACCTAAAAGCAACCTAGAACCTGTATCGCCTAGCTAAGGCCTAGAAACAACCTAGAAGAAACCATAATAGTACTCAGAGTCTTTCAGTTTCGCTGTTTCAAGCCTTGCGCGGCTTAGGACATGCTTCGACAATTTGTTTTTTTTTTTTACGAGATTAACGCGAGCATGGTCCGAATCTTTCATCAAAGCATTGGGTGCAACAACTGGTTATTACATACAGCTATCCATGCCCACGAAAAACTGCTCTGGAAATTTCGGCATACGAAGAAGATTGAGAACGATAAAGACGAAACACGGGTGGAGCGATAAATTCGTCGTCTTCTTGCTTGCAAGGAAGACTAATCCAAACGCTTACGGATTATTTCAGCTCAAACAGCTAGTTCGCTTCATTGTTTTTTTAACAGCCAAGCTGTTCTAGCTCGGCGTGAAATGTGTGGTCGTGCCCGAAAGCTATCATCACCATGAACGGGTATGTGCCACAGAATTTGGGCAAATCCCACTACTCACCGCTACGGCGTGGCCTGTAATAACCCTGATGGGCGAGAGAACGAGTACAGAGAGAGAGATAGAGAAAGAAACAAAGAGACAGAAGGAAAGACTTAAAGAAAGAGAAAGAGAACAATTCTTCACGAGGCGGGATTCGAACCTGCGTACCCTCAATCCGAAGGCGAGCCAGGCACGCTATAGCATAGCCTTGTATAGTGTATCAAGGGTGTGGGAAAGGAAGGGAGCGTGAGGAGGAGAGATGTGATGGTGAGGAGGAGGAAAGAGGGATGGGAGAGAGTCAAGCGTAGCACTGAAAGAGTGACAAAGAGAAAACTAGAGAGAAAGAAATTCAGAAAGAAAAAGAGAAGATTAACGAAATAGAGAGAGAGAAAAAAAATATAAGAAGACAGCGGAAGAAAGCATTGCGTTGTCTAGCGACCGGATACCGCCCCACGTGGCCAAGCCGCGCATGCGCAGTAGATAAGCCACACCCACCGACGGAGACATCGCGCGCAACCTCCGCTCTATAGCGCATAGCCTGGCTGCGCCCAATCTTGTCTAGAGGGTCATGGGGCGTCCTCAGAAAGTGCATACTCACGAGAAGGAAGCCGCGCATCTTGAAGCTAGACGTGTCGGTCGACGGGGAGTACGAGCAGCGACGGACTCGTGCTTCGCTGTGCCAAGGTTTGCGTGACTTAGAGCAAACTGCCGGCATTTTTTTTTTTTCAGGATTAAAATTTGAGTAAATGCTAGACAAAAAAAAACGAATGCTGTAATGCAGTCTGTAAGCGCTGAATACAATATCAGCGATGGCATTTGGATTGTAGCTAATGCTCCCAGCTGAAAATATTTGCAAACATGCGGGGTTGCAAGGCAGGGGTATGAAGACAGGTCCTGCACCTCAACCAGATGGTGGAGTCGCGTGGTGGTGCACATAGTTCATAGCTTTTTCGCAATAGTTCACTTTTGATGGGGGGGGGGGGAGGTTGCAGGAGGGTGGCACACCTGGCTGCGCCCCTTCGATGCGGAGTTGAGAGATTATTTTTTGGCTTGATTTTATTTACTTTATACCGATTGCAAAGTATCTTTATTTGAATTTGCGCGGGGACACGATATACCCCAGTCAACACCAGCTTGAATCAAGCGTCGCCACTGCAAATATATTCACCAAATCCTTATCTGTAGAATTAAAGTTAAACCAAAGCACTATAATTTCCTGCTTTTAAACTTTTAGCGGTATATTTGGTAGTGTGATTCCACGGTCATTTAGCCGTGAATTCTTGCTTGCGGCTCTCGCGCGTCCTCTTCTTCGTTCGAATAAAAAGAAGAAGCGGGGAAGCCGCAGCGCCATTACACCGGTCCCGTGGACGACGGGCGCCATATCGGCAGCGTCCAAAATCGAAGGTACTTAGCGGGGCCCTTCCGAAATTGTGCTGCTTCAGCTGCATCGACTTTCGACCTTTCGCTCGGCCATGAACGACTACTACAACCTGCTCGAGGTGCCGCGCAACGCGTCGCCGGAGGACATCCGGCGCGCGTACCGGCGGCTAGCGCTCAAGTGGCATCCGGACAAGAACCCCGACAACAAGGCCGAGGCCGAAGCCCGCTTCAAGGAAATCTCGGAAGCCTACGAAGTGCTTTCTGACGAGTCCAAGCGGCGCCAGTACGACCTGTATGGCCACGGTGGGTTCGACGCCGACCGCCGTGCAGACTACGGAAGCTCCCGTGGTGGCAACTCATACAGCAACGGAGGCGCCTTCGCGTTCACATTTCGCGACCCCGAGGAACTATTCCGCGAGTTCTTCGGCTCGTCGGACCCGTTTCGGGACCTGTTCCGGGGCATTCACGGCGGCCAGCGCGGTGCTACGGTGCTCACCAGCGGATTCCCCTTCTATCAGCAAAACTTCGGCAGCGTCTTTCGGTCGGGCTTCATCATCGATTTAGACGACCTGCTGTTCGGGCCGCACATGTCTACCGCTGGCATGGGAGGCGCCTCGGCGGGCTTGGGGGCCATGCCGACGCAGGAAATGACCTCGGTGCGCTACGTGAATGGTAAGCGCATCGAGACGCGTACCATCATCCAGGACGGCATGAAGACCGTGCTTTGCTTCGAGGATGGCCAGCTGATCTCACGCACCGTCGAAGGCAACGCGCAAGAAATGTTCGAGACGGCGGAAGAAGTGCCCCCAGTCACCTCCAGAGAGACGCCGCAACAGCAACAACGCAGGGAAGTGCCTGAATTCTCTCAATCATCGCAGTACGGAGGCGCGGGGTCAGCGCAGTCAAGCTCGACAACAAAACGACCCTCGCAAACAAAAAGCAGAGCGCCCGCCGGGAGTAGCAGTCCCAAGATGAGCTTTGGTAGCAAGGCCAGCGCTTCCTGCAGTGCTCCGTCTCCATCTAAGGCCTCGAGCAAAGGCGGCAGAAGCAAAAGCCACTCCAGCAAGCTCCACAAGGGAGGCAAAGAGAGCAGAAGGCTACCGGTGGCTAGGAAGGACACACCCGACACCTCGAGCTGTGCGGCATCTTCAAATTCCTCGCGACACGACAAGTCGAGAGGCAGAAAGTCCTAGCTATTGAGTGAACTCTTGCACAAATGGAGTAACTGCGAACAGATGTGTTTGAGGCAGGAAGAAAATGGGAAATCGCAAGCAAGCAGTGGGGCTTCTCTGCGAAGCGTGTGAGCTCACACACGCTGTGAAGACAGCGCACGAGCTCCATGACAGAGCAGTTCTAATTACGATTGCCTGCCGACCGTGTAAATCCTTGAACGCTCACTGAAAAGTGCCCCATGTATTGCTGAAAACCAGGCCCGCTAGCTTCTACTTCCCTTGTCTACTGAAGGAGTACGATTTAGGTTCAACTAACCAACAAAAAATTAATTGCAATAAAATTTTTGTTGCTATCGAGGCTGAAACTCCATGTGCTTGCACTGTCCAAAACCAGTGGCGTAGGCAGAATTTTTTTCGGGGGAGCACGCCCTTGATTCGACATGGGGTGCGGGCAGGTAAGTGTGGTCGAGTGTCATTTTGTGCTGTGTATCCCTATCTCATGGTAGCAAAATATTTCGGGGGGGGGGGGGGGGGGGGGGGGGCATGGGCCCGGTGCGCCACCCCCTTGCTACGCCACTGTCCAGGACGCGTTTGAATGTATGAGCCAACACTTGCTTTTTGTTTTTTTATGTATATGTTTGCCTGTTAAATTTTTATTATCAAAGTATTGTCGGAATTTAAACTAGGAAACGGCGTCTACCGACATGGTGCCTGCCTGCCGGCCCTTACGAAGACAGGTTCTCTTGTCGAAATGCTCGCTCCAACGACATTCCCTGCTAAACGGTTTCTCGCGATTAAGTACTATAGCGGCTCGTTATTCAGATTTTTTATTAAGCTTTATGTAATTAGAACTATTTCTTATTGTCATGGTTTCAGACAATCACGCGTTTTCAGGCGTACGTGACACATAAACCTCAACTATAGTCTCCGATCGTATACGATGGAAAGGGACTTTTCTTGTTGACTTGACTTGCCTTGGACGTGTCTTGTTGGTATTTAGCGGTATTAAAGCAAACACGCCATCAGAAAGCACTTCTTGCCCCGTGGTAAAGTAGCGTTTTGTAACTATGTGGCAATAAACTTCAATTCATGGTAAAGTAGCGTGGTTTGTAGTTGTTTGCTAGAAATATGTAATCACAGTGTCTCTCCCCTACTCTTTCGCTGGCCGCAGCTGACAACCGCCTTAGGGGTGTTCTTGCTGAGCGTGGTGTTTGCCTACCTGCTGCACGTGTGCATCGAGGCACCCACTGTGCGGCTCCAGAAGCTGCTGTGCGAAGGGGACACCGGCGACACCGTAGCAGCGACGCCCGTCAACGGAAAGCCCCGTAACTTGAACGTGGGCGCCATCCAGAAGTCGGCCGTGTAACCGTTGCTAGGGCCTGTGAGACACTCGACATCCAAAAGGGACGCAGTTCTCCTTTCAGTTTCAGCTTCCCTTAAACCGATTGCTCATTCTTGCGAAACAGCGCATGCCTTCATTTCCATTCGATCCCTCGGCGCGGTGGCGTGCTATTGTTAAGCGTGAGGCTACGGACTTGATTCCATGCAGATGGGACCAGGGTGGAATGCAAACAGACTCGTATTCCAAGCATCGGTACGCATTACAAAAACACGGCAGGGCAAAATTAATGCTGAGTCCCATACACCACGGCTTATCCATCAGCTTCTAGTTGTGGTGGTTCTAAAGAATTACAACTGTCGTCGTGCGTTCTCCTTCTGCTGATATGAAGTGTATGAGAAATAAAAACTGCAGTTTTCTGTCAAAGCCATATACTAAACCACATTTCCCACGCAAGCGGGCATCTTGGCTTGAGCTAGAGCTTGCTCGCAGTACGACTACGGTATGTGCAACACAAACCGCAGAGCCCTCAGTCACCAGTTCGGCAGCACGTAAATCAAATCAAGGACACGAGATTCATCTGCGTGATTCACAGGAACTTAAATGAGACCGTGTGCATGGTACAACCCAAATGTTCAAAATGCACGCTGTGCTTAGTATACGCTGTTGTGCACGCTGTAGTGTATGTTTGCATCACCACAGCTTGCAACTCTCCTCTTTCCTACAGTGACAGCCGCGATAGCAAATCTGATGGTAACAGGCCTTCCTATTATTGGACGACTGCAGATAACTACCGCGGTTCAGGCAGTGGACGAGGTACTGCGTCAAAGCCTCCTAAGTAAATGAGTTCGGAGTTACGGCATTAACCTAGTTTACTTATGTTTGCGTTAAAAATCACACAGCGTCAATAACGCCGACGAGACAACTGCCCTGCACACCTGTGGTGTTCCCCTTGTCAGCTTCGTCAGTGCACTACAGAATGAACAGTTGGGTGGTGTTATCCACAACTGTTGCTCTTGTTCACCTGAACCCTGCGGCTCCAGATGAGCCTTCGTCTTCATCGTCCACATGGTGGTGTGTGCACGAATATAGACATTTCAAGCCGAATAAAATAGGCATATAGTAGTTCTAGAACCAAATAAAAGATATTACGATGATTTTTTCGAATACTGAACAGGATCGTCGAGTACTTTCTAATAGCGCATAGTGAGGTTGCGATGTATTACTTCTTTTATAGCGACATAGACTTGCCCTTAAGGCATACTATTTTGTGTGTATATTTGTATCAGATGTGCGCCGTTATAGGCCGGTGTTTTGTATGAAGTGATGCAGTGTCTTTTGGAATCTGTTATTATGTATCCAGCGGTCATAATTGGTCGTGTCACTGTAGCGAAGACCGTCTTGCAAGAGGCGACGGGAGCGTTCAGACTGCAAGCCTTGGCATGTCCGTATAAGATGGTATACATCTGTTTGCATCAATGGAATAAAGCAGTACTGACACGCATCACACAGTGCTAAATGCGACCAGTTCCACGTTGACATGACAGCCGGGGTAAGGGCCACCCGATGTCCGAGGCCTCTTAAGCAAGATTCCTCCGCCCTAGTGAAGTAAAGGGGGGGGGGGGGGGGGGGAGCAGACACACGGTGGGATAAGAGCGCGTGTATCCTGCCGGAAAAAAATCACAGCATACCCATGTGGTGAATGATGATGAGTGGGGCGAAGCTCCGGAGGGAATCATCGGTAAACCGTGAATATTCCGTGTAATGCATTGTGACTAGATTGTTTGAGAACCACAATCTGTCGCACACGCCACAACTGTGGCCGAAACTGTTGTCAAGGAAGTCCCGCTGGAAGCGCGCGTCGGCGCCTTCGGTCAGAGCCCGCCTGATGAGTTTTGCAGCCACTTCACGTGCTCGCACAGCCTCGGGCTCTGCCTGCTGGTACGCGCGCTTTCTCGCCGCTTCACGGTCCTTCACATCTTGAAGATCCGATTCGCGCTGCAGCCGTGCAGCTTCGGCCTCGCGGGCTCGAACGGCGGGGCTTTCTCGCCGCAGCCGTGCAGCTTGTCGAGCAGCTTCGGCCCCGTGGGCTCTCACCTCATGATTCTGTCTGCGAGCGCGCGCTGCCGCCGCCTTCTGTGCCCTCCGTTCCGCAGCCTTGTCTTCCATCCGGCGACTCCGAGCGAAAGAGAAAGCGTGCCAAGAGGGAGCCTCATGGCTCCCTCTTGGCATTACATTAGAGCACTGCACGGGCTCCGTGAAAACTACATTAGAGCACTGCACGGGCTCGGACCCGGCCCGGCCCATGGGCGGGGCCGGGCCGGGTAAAGTAGTTTTCACGGCGGGCCCGGGCCGGGCAAGGGCCTGAAGCTCCGGGCTTAGGGCCGGGCCCGCGTTTGAGGTGGCGGGCTCGGGTCGGGCCGGGCTTGGACTTTGTTCGGTTCTTAAATGGACGCTATAGTGAAGCAATGAATATTTTTAAACTGATAAAGTGTACTCTAAGAATTCGAATGTCATTAATTTCGCCATCATAAGTTTATTATCAGACGAGAAAATGAAGGTCAAAATTCCATTTTTTTTTAATTTCGCGCCGAAAGTGCGAGCGTGACGTCACGGATTTAAAACTGTATTTGACGTATTCGGAGGACATTGCCTCTACAAAATTTCCTGACACTCGGTGTGTTAAGTCTATGGCTCCCTCAGAGGTCAATGTGTTTCATTTTTAGTGATTAGGAACTACGTAGGCCTCAATAGACGCCGTCAGGATCTAAGATGTCACGACGTCTGCTGCGCAAATTTCAAGGGGGTGTAGCCACCCGCATTTAACTTTTTGCCTGTTTTCCCACTTAGCAAGTGAGCTGTGGGAAGCTACCCAGAGCCTTCGTAAAGAATTAAGTAGTCAGGAGGTGTGGGAGGCTGCCATGCGCAGCTACAACCCCGCGCTTCAGGAGGCTATCCTGAGGTGGGCTGAGGTTGTAGAGGAGGCCTACCGCGAGTAGGATCCCTCGCCTTCACCTCGCAGCCCCTTTCCCTTAAGATGGGATAAATAAAGTTATTTCTCTCTCTCTCACTTACCGAGAGCCTTGTCCCGGCGAGCGCGGTGATTTAAGAACTGCAAGATAGTAATTTATTGATAATAAAAAAATTGTTTTTCTTTCTAGTGGCCCTTCAAGTTTGTTCCACATACGTTGCGCATACATATATGTTTCACACTTTCTCTCGAAAAAACGCTTTTTTTTATGTGGGGCAAGCTACTTGGAGAAAATTTATTAGGGACCAGTACTGAAACTGTTTTGCTCCTTGCATATGGGGCTACTTGCTTTATCTTAAACGGCCGAGCTAAAAGTAGATATACCAGGCGCTTATATAGTTAATATGTCTTTATTATGTGTTTTATCTGCATTCGTCATCATTTTATATTCCAAATACTATTCTGTAATCGCAGTAATAAATGCAATATAATAAATACATACGTGTAACTTATCGCAAGAGCGATCACAGAGCTCCAAAGCGGGGAAACGTTTGTGAAGTTTCCAGCCCTCCGCTAAAGCGAAAGGACTGCACGGGGTCTGGTTACATAGAATTCCTGTACAGACACATTCTTTTTCTGTGGCTCCGTCACGGCCCCCAGAGGTCATGTGACGCGAGATGGACATGCACAGCCTGCTTTGCATAGAGTTTCCTACAATACTTCCTAGAGGGAATTATGGGAGCTGCAACGCATGACGCTTCAGCCAGCATGGGAATGATGGGTAGTACACAAATTTGTCTAAACTTCGTTCTTTCGGCTCCGTTTGACTGCGCGTCGCCTGCATCCGCTTTGTCGCAAAACAAAGTTCAGCAAAAGTCAGCAGTTCCACTTCACCACTTTAACTTTTTTAGGCTCACCAAATCAAACCTGGTCACGAAGTTCACAACGGTCTATTCTTTTATCCAGAACGAACGCCAAAACACAGCAATAAACAAAGCCACAAGTACGTTTGAAGCCGCAAGCCCGAAGACTAGGCAAATTTGTGTACTACCCACCATTCCCATGGTAGCTGAACGATCGCAGCGCCAGAGTCCCCTCTAGTTAATTTTAGGAAACTCTATGCTGCTTTGTGTGCCCAATTTGCTAACGTTTGAACTTTCATTTTTTTTTAGGGGCGTAGCTCCTCTTAATCTAACCTTGTCACGTCTCCGTTGTCCGGCGTAAACGGATCTCCCGTATGATGCAATAGATGGCGCTGTCTCATAGAAGTACATACAAACTGCAGTCCAGGGACGATATTTTAGATGGCGCTGTACACAATCTGTGTCGTCATCACCATTTCTCGTCTCATTTCCTAGATGGCGTTGGTCCAATAGAATTGTGTGCAATATGGCGCTTGTGTGAATCGACACTAGATGGCGCTGGAAGTGCCGCTGCTCTCCGATTGGCTGCTGCGCGGGCTGCGCGGGGATGCGCGGGGAGCAAGCGCCTCTCTCATTCTCCGGGATCGTCGCCGTACGTGTCGGATCGTTGGCGGAGCATGGACGATGCGCAGCGGCGGGCGCTCGCTTGGCGGCAGCCAGGCGGATCCCGTGACGGTGCGCGCCAAGGACGCCGCTGCGAAACGGGCTCAACGAGAAGCGAATCCCGAGACTATGATTGCTACAGGAGCTGCGCCCAAGCTCTTCATCATTCACCCGTGGATATGCTGTAATTTTTTTGTTATATCAGGGGTCTCAAGCTCACTCAGCCAACGGGTCGCATTCCCGAAAATGTCCTCCTGGAAAGGCCAGGACAGTAACGCAGCTAAAAGGGGGAAGGGGAGGGGTGTGGATAGGTTGTGCCAAATGTCAGTTAACGTTGCCATTTAAAAGAAGAGCTTTCCGATATATCGCATATGGGTCGTTTCTGAAGGGTATTTGGCTGCAGGATTCCGACAACATATCGATACCTATCTTCAACATGACTAAAATCTGGACGCCGATTTTGAAATACAGAGTTTTGTTTCACGGTTAGGTATTAACAGATGGTGGTCGCAGGGGGTGCATCACGACAAAAAAAGCTTTAGACGTGTCATGTCTGTGTAACTTAGGAACGTACCTATAAAGAAAATGAAAAAATGGGACGAAGATAGTCATGTGCTGGCCTCTAGGGAGAGGCCCACGGGCCGCGTGGTTGGGTCCCCTGCGCTATAAAGGTATAGTGTAAGAGCTACATGACACTGTAGCAACACCGTTGGGATGTGCAGGAACAGCATAGGTTCAAACAGCATAGAGCGTGAGGCAAAATATATATTCGCTTGACGAAATATCAGGCTTGAAAAAAATACAATTACGAATTTCGTGCCGGGTGATGTCCCTTTACCTCGAACCATATGCATCCAATGAGTAAGCGTCGAGAAGCTTATTCGCGCCTTTATTACCAAACTGTAACGAAGACCAAAACTAGATCGAAATCGCTTTGTCCACCTCCTGCCAGTCCTACCCGAGTAGTCCAGTGATCACGTTCTACCAGTACAACATAGTCAGGAAGGCATAGAAGATTATGATACGGAAAAAAAAAGAGCGCGGCGCAAGCCGTGCATAACATACACTGCTGAAAACTGCAAGGAGAAGCCCTCAAATAGGAGTTTTATAGGTGATACTGAATAGTGTCACGACGTTCGGGAACGATAGAAATGAAGGGATAAGCTGCACAGCTACGTTCCTTCTGCAGAGATCCACAAAGACATCCTAAATTTGCTCCAGTGGTGGAAGACGACCGCCGAGGCCTTCACAATTCGCAAGGCAAATGTGCACCCCTGCGGCTAGCGCATGCAGTGCGAGAAACTTTAGCGTGGCACGATATGTGATGCAACGGTGGATGGCGTGCTTAACGCCGGAACCTCTAGATAACTTGATTTTTTTGCCCAAAAACACGTGAAGAAATAAACTATAAAATATGCCACGAAATACTTATGGACTGTATATAGTAGCAGTGGTGTGATATATGAAAAGAATGCTACCACAAATGCTTTTTTTTGTCCTTTCGGCTGCCTATACGTATTTCTAAATGTACACGTGGGGTACACGGTTCGTTATAATCTTTATCTACGTTAGTGCATTTACAGCAAGGTAAGAAACTTGGCTTTCTTCCTCTATCTTGCTGTGGCAAGGTGCTGCAATGCTGAGGACAGGTGTTACATATCCAGAAGCCGGGTGCATGATTGCCTTTGTCGTTAGAGAAGGTTTATGTTTCAGTAAAGAGCGCAATAAAAACAAGTTGAAGAGAGCGTTCTGTTCTCTGTCTCCTCTGTTTTTATTGCGCTTCCTATCGAAACTGAACTCATGCTGCAAATCAGTTTCCTTGCTGAAATATCTGCTACAAAACGCTTTTGATGATCCCCATTTCATTTGCAAAAAAAAGAAAAAAAAACAAAAAAAAAACAATTATAGTATACCATTGACGAGCAAACATTCATTGTACCTAGTATGTCGACTAAACTGTTTCCACCATGAGCCCCTTTTTACACGAAGTTACCGTAGGTTAAAGTAGAATTGTTAGCGAAACATTCGCCATCAAAGCGTAGATATTTGCTACTTAGCACTCTGCTGTAGATTCTATGTTCTGGCAACACCGCCTATATCACTGGCTCGGGCCTATGTCAGGCCTGATCTGCCGTCGGGCCTGGCCGGGCCGGGTAGGCGTAACTTTTTCTCGGGTTCGGGCCGGGCCCAGGCCACGCATTGAATCACCGGGCCGGGCACGGGCGGGTAAACTAGAACAAGTTCCGGGCCGGGCCCGGGCCGAATTACGGCCCGTGCAGTGCTCTAGCCTACATGACCGCCCGTTCATATAGGCTCCCTATCTTGGCGCGCTAACACGCGCCATCTAGGGATCATTCTTCATATTGTTACGCTCGAAGGAGGCCGAGACGTATACGACTGAAGGGGCCGTTTATTTGGTCGCGAAGGTGAGCGCAGGAGCGGCCAACAGGTTGAATATCCCAGCGTCGTCGTCTTCTTCTTCAGCTGCCTCGGAGCGGCGGCCAGCACGTTCACCGGCCTTCGTTTTCTTTGTCCATATGCGTAACATTCCTCTCCTCGCAGACGAAGGCCGCCGGGCGAGTCAGTCGGGTTGTAGCGGCGTGAAAAATTTCAAGCGGGCGACATGGACCACCTGGGTCTTGGCAGCTCGTCTACCACTTGCCGTAAGGCGAGCGATGGTATAGGTGAACCTCTGTGAGTCTGGTGATAATAACAAATGATCGATCGTATGTGGCTAAAAACTTTTGACATAAGCCGCGTTTCCGAGTAGGAGTCCACAGCCAGACTAAATCACCGGGTCGATAGGTTACAGGTCGGTGGTGAATGTCGTACCGTGCTTTCGCTCTGTCTTGAGATGCCAAGGTGCGTAATCGTGCTATACGACGCGCCTCTTCAGCAAGGCAGAGGGTCTCGGCGACTGTGACGTTTTCGTGAGTACAGAAAGGGAAAACAGTGTCGATTGTGTGCCGGGGTGGACGTGCGTCCAGCAAAAAGAAAGGGCTATAGCCGGTAGTCTCGTGCTTGGCGGTATTGAATGCATATGTGATGAAAGGTAGCACGTCATCCCAGTTCTTATGGTCGGATGAGACATACATAGACAACATGTTGATAATTGTCCGGTTGGTGCGCTCCGTAAGCTCATTATAAAGCGAGGCCATCTGTCTTCCATCCGGCGACTCCGAGCGAAAGAGAAAGCGCGCCAAGAGGAAGCCTCTTGGCCACCAACGCCATCTAGTGAGCATTTCACGAACTAGAGGTGGCTACTACAAACGGAGGATGGACAGACCCACGGCATAAGGAGCTTCGCCCCTAAAATTTTACGGGCTCGGAGTAAGTTGAGGGGTTGAGGTGGAATAACTGAGGTCTGTATAAGGACGGCAGTGCGCCTGCTGGTCAGCAGCAATATTGTGAGGGTTCGCAGCATGGCATTGAACTCAGTGTACCCTGACGCAGGTAGCTGTATTACGATTCATGGCGTGTATCGCCTCACAGATTTTCATCGCCTTGTGAACTTTCTTGAGTTCCTGAATAGGCGCTAAAGAATCAGTGAAGATGTCTATAGTCGGATACAACTTCAGAAGTCCTCGGTATTTTTTCCTCAAAGGCGGGTACACACAAACCTGAACCAATGGGCGCGCACTCCAGACAGACGTCACGAGTCGGACGGTCGGTGACCCCCTTCGGAGAACATTGCCGAGCCCATGAGCGGGACTATTTCTTCAGTCGCGGAGGCGCCCAGCTGCCCTGCTTCGGTCGTCTAGGCGGCGCCTTTCCGGTCTTTTTAAGTTGCATCCGACTATAGTTGCTTGATTGTAGGCAGCTTATAGGTGGCATCTTGACAACGTCATGGATGGCTTGAAGTTCCATTACTAGAGGACTGGCTTCCATAGATAAATAACGCTGGTGACCACTGATGAAACTGTGCGTAGTACTAAGGAATGATGTCCTGCCGCCGTCTTGAAGAATAGCAGCATCTGTATAGACTTTGCAGGTATTAGCGCATGATGATTCGATGATAGTGCGTTCGTCAAAAATGTGTGTTGTGTCGCTGCGTCGTAACTTCGTTGGCTTTAGTTGTGATGTTGGTGAATTCCCAGATAGGCTTGGATCGGGCTGGTTGTGAATGCGAGAGCCACGTTGAAAGTGAGCATGCATGTTCTGTAAAGTTGTTATTGGAGTGATGCGGGGTAACGCTGTTATTGTGCGCATTGCATCACGGTTAATAGTCACCAACTTTGCCAGCGGTGTAATGGTCAACCGATGAAATTGCCCCTGGTCATAGGCGTATCTACTGGGGGGGCAAGGGGGCTCTAGGCCCCCCACTGAGAACTGTTAGGGGGGCGGAGCCCCCCCCCCACTTTCGACAGTGGTTATTGTCGGCTGCAGACTGGGAAACTAACAAACCAGGCAAAGTTTTACTTGAACACAGCAATAACGTAATTATGCTATAAAATTTATCCTAAGAATCTGCTTGACGACTGTCCTCCGTGTGTCATGACCACGCACTGTAAGCTACCTGCGGTGCGGGCTGCCTATTCCACGCTTGCACGCCTTGCGCTCGAGCATTGCAGAGGAGGCTGTCGCTCAGCAGCAACATTACAGCAATTTGTCATGATTTTGTTTTGTTCTGCCTGGCCTGAACTTTAAGTAATCGGCGACGCCAATATGGGAGGGAACTAGTAAACGTTTTATAGTCCGATCAAACGCTCTCCTTTTTCAGGAAATTCAGTTTCCTTCTTTGAAAACGAATAGCATCGCCACTGCTCCATATCCAAGCTGCTGTGAGTTGGATGTGCAGAAGTGTCCAGTATTTTACGTGCATAGCCAGAACAGCTAAAATAGATTGCCACCTCAGTCTCCGATTAGCCTGCTTCACTTGGCTTATCACATGGTAGCCTGCAGCCATCATGGCGGCTTGTAACAAGGCAGTGGACTCGAGCACATTGAGAAGCCCAGCTTTCCAGTTTGCCCCGTTACTTGATCTACCTCACCAGGGAGATGATGGTCAGCGTCCATGGTTTTCTGGACTGAGAAGGCTGCCCACCTGCAAATGATTATGTCTGTTCGTAATATTGTTTATTTTTCTCTCTACCTCTTTGTAAGCAACGCTGAGTTCACAGAGAGTTGTACTCACGCGAAAATAGCCCAACATCGTTATACTACAACTGAAGTATCTATTACACACATATGAATCCATCTCGCCCGCTGCTATAAGCAGCCAATGCCAATGTGATTGAGGGGCAGCCTTCTTAAATTACGTACAGAAAGAGACATTGTCTGGCTATTCCGAAAGAAAAAATTGAGTTATTGTTCAGTACAGTAATGTGTTGCTTATTGTGCACACTTCATTTTAACGCCGCGAGTTTTCGCAGACTTGTCGCGTAACAAGTAGGCGATTTTATGGCACATTGAAAATTTTTGACGAATAGCGAAGAACCAATGACAAACAATACGCCGTATTGAAAATAGTTCATTATTATTTATTTGTTACGCAGTCATCCGTAAGTGGCAATTACGCGGTGGATCACTTACCCGTCATGTTGTTGCGTCGTTTTACGAGCAGGTGCTGTGAGCATGACCCCTAAAATTTCGACCAATCATTAACAGCTGACGACCTATACGGAAGGAAACGATGCGGGGTAGTTTAACGTTATAATCGCCCACTTTTTTTCAAGAAAGATTTCAGCTTACACAGTTTACGTAGACTGTTTACTTGGAGGAACCGGAGGGGAGGAGTAAAGCGCCACTTCACCGCTTTTCCGTCCACCCCCCACCCAAGCTGGGAAAAGTAGGAGGGCAAGGAACGACACCTAGCATATAAATTCTCATTTATAATGTTATAATTACTATACGCAACCAGCTCAATGTGGTTTGTTTAAATATTAATCGACTGAACTTAGTCTTCTTCTTAAGACTTTATATTAGAGGGTTCTGACAGTAAAGAAATTGGCACTCGGCTTATCCTGAAGACTTGGCGAAGTACCTTGCTTTGTCAGCCACAAGTTTTGTTTAATAAGTGAGAATTTAAGGACTCCTAGCAGATTCTTCATACTCATCGTATTTACAGCGCCAAACTGAGACTGTGAAGTTTGCAGATATAATGCTCAGATGAAGAACAGGTTAAATGTGGCTGCACTTCTTAAACTTCACAGCAATATTTCCAAAATGTTCTTAAACAATGCTGTATTTTCGCGGTAGAGGGCGGCTCAGCCTGCACAATCTCTTTGTGCAGATTCTTCCTTTATTTAAAGCAAACAGTTTTGAAAAGCGAGTCATCTGATAGGCTGTATGAATATAAAAAATCAGCACGTATATATATATATATATATATATATATATATATATATATATATATATATATATATATATATATATATATATATATATATATATATATATATATATATATATACAGCGGACAGAGTGAGCGACGCCCATACATTATTCGTCCACAACACAAAATAAAATTGAAGAGTGTAATCCTTATGACACATACGAAAATGATAACAGGGGGTGGTCAGCATTAAACGTAAACGTCAAATATATTCTCTAAATACAGGTATTCAGCCATAGTAGCTTAGCAGGTGAGGCATCACCCTGCCAAGCTCGAGGACGCGGGTTCGATTTCCGGTCACGGCGGCCGCATTTCAATGGGGGCGATACGCAAAAACCCTAATTTACTTATTCGGGTGCATGTTAAAGAACCCCAGGTGGCCAAAATAAATCGGGAACCCCCCGCTACGGCGTGCCTCATAACCCCAGACATTATCGCTATAATGATTGACACGACAGCCCATGATTTCCTCTGTTTCTTCCTCTTTTCTGGGAGGACGTCTAAGGCCTCGAATGAATGAATGAATGAATGAATGAATGAATGAATGAATGAATGAATGAATGAATGAATTGGGCAGAACTCACGCATTGTGGGAATCGATTTCATGCGAAGCAGTCAGCGAGTAGCCGTCTAAGCGGGACTTTTTTATTTGAGTCAAGCCTTAAGGGGTGGATCGACGTCATTGTATAAATTGAGTAGGTGTGCGCATATCGTGGGTTTACCAGGCACACCGACTACACTGGCATGCAAATAGTAGCTCATGGCCCGGCGTAACGCGGGCACTCTCGTTGGGCAGAGACGTGTTTTGTTGCAACGAAGTGCACGCCACGGGGTGATGATGTGCATATCATAAGTGACGGTCGTCGGCGTATTAGAGCTTGACTATAGATTGCGGCGTCATAGGTATGCATATGTAATGTTTATTACATTGTTATAAAAGCGGATAGCCAAAGCTAAACTGGCGTTTCCCCGAAATGAAGCTTGCATACGGTCTTTTTCCGTAGAACTTTGACGCACTGGCGTGGCTCTGTGGTAGAATACCTGATGCCATGCAGAATGTCTGGGTTGGATTCCAGCTCGAGCCGTGGTCTTTATTCTTTGCTTCCCTAGGGATATTTCACCCATCGACAACGCCGCCAACGCCGGCACGGCACTTTCTACAGCACGGACTCCTTCACGCTATCCCGTTAAGATTTCCAAAGTCTTGGTTGATATAGAGTGTGAATCACGTGGGGCGCATACCCTCATACCATGGACTGCAGTATGCGGGTATGCGCCCCGCCTGACTGTAAGAAAGGATTTCGTCAGGTAGGCGACACGGAAGTCACGTTATTCACGCAGTGACCTGTGAATCGGGTTCGCCATACACTCATGTCCTCCTATGCCAATTTTGATATATACCAAGTTAAGGCGAAGACCATGAGATCATCCAGACGTTGGAGATTAGATAGATAGATAGATAGATAGATAGATAGATAGATAGATAGATAGATAGATAGATAGATAGATAGATAGATAGATAGATAGATAGATAGATAGATAGATAGATAGATAGATAGATAGATAGATAGATAGATAGATAGATAGATAGATAGATAGATAGATAGATAGATAGATAGATAGATAGATAGATAGATAGATAGAAGTGGCTTTGGTTTGCTAATAAATGTTTCGCACTTAAAAAACTTCATTTCGGCAAGGAAATTCTCCCTGCGAAGCTGGAGCCCTCAGTACAGGGCCCCTGTGTCCTTTGCCATCTTCCGAGCTCTGTCAATCACCTTCAGCTGTTCTTCAGGCTTCGAGAAGGACAGCGCAGCCTCCCACCGCTCCGGTGTTAGTGTGTTGCTTATTGGTACTATCTTTGAATTTTGGCAGGTCCATGTAACGTGGTAAGGCGTTGGGTGTCCCTCGCATAGCAGGCAATTATTCTCCTATGTCGTCGGATATATTTTGTTAAGTAGATTCAGAGAAGCTGTCTCTGTTGGCTCAGTTATTAGGCTCCGCGAGAAAAAAAAAACATCAGCCGCTACATATTATGCTACGCCTAAATATTATTGAACACATTAAAACTTACCACAGGGTATTTCAGGTGACTTGTGCCAACGTTTTTATTCGGTATGCAAGGACAATTGCACCAGAGCACTAGCGTTCGCGATTCTCCTAAACCAACCCCGATCTTTGTGTGTGTGTGTGTGTGTGTGTGTGTGTGTGTGTGTGTGTGTGTGTGTGTGTGTGTGTGTGTGTGTGTGTGTGTGTGTGTGGTGTGTGTGTGTGTGTGTGTGTGTGTGTGTGTGTGTGTGTGTGTGTGTGTGTGTGTGTGTGTGTGTGTGTGTGTGTGTGTGTGTGTGTGTGTGTGTGTGTGTGTGTGTGTGTGTGTGTGTGTGTGTGTGTGTGTGTGTGTGTGTGTGTGTGTGTGTGTGGTGTGTGTGTGTGTGTGTGTGTGTGTGTGTGTGTGTGTGTGTGTGTGTGTGTGTGTGTGTGTGTGTGTGTGTGTGTGTGTGTGTGTGTGTGTGTGTGAGCTGGCCCTTACCGATTAAGACAGACCAATTAACTAACCTCTACCTTTATATTATGAATTAGGCACGGAATATTAAATGCATGAGTTATAGAGCATCTGCATCTGTGAAAATCAAAGAGAGAGAGAGGCAAGGGAAAGGTAGAGAGGTTAACCAGGTTGTACCCTGTTTGCTACCCTACAGGGGGGGGAGGGGGAAGGAGAGGAAAAGTATAGAGAAAGTAGGGAAGGAAGAGAGGACCGGTCATACGCGCACACACATGTCAGCGTTCACCACCCAAAGTTAGACAGTCCCCACCGAGAAATGTAGACCGGTTCCTCTGCGGTTGTCTAAAAGTAGACTGGAATCCGAGATGGTAAAAAAGGCTTGCAAGGACTGGCTCCAAAGAATCCAGAACATGCAGTGCGCATTAAGCTGATGGAGTTGTCATTCCGTTGAGGAGAGTGCGCATCGTGGTCAAGAGAGGCCTCAACACAGCGAGGACTTGTCGGTTTTCGTCGTGGAAATCATCTGTGGATGATGATGTACATTGCGGGACATATTGCACCGGCTCTTCAAGAGTGCGCAGTGGTGGTAGTGAGGGCCACGCAATATCCTCCGCCACTTTCAAAGCCTCTGCATCTTTCGGCTCTCCGACTGTGATGCATTGGGCGGTGGTGGTGTTGGCAGGGGCGGTAACTGTCACTTAGGAGAAGTTTGGCGGTCTGCAGATTGGGCATCGGAAGCCAGCCGACGCGAGCATCGTTGTCTATTTCTCACAATATCAGCAGCCTCTTTGTGCATTGAGCCATCCCGTACCATCTGTTTCAAGACACTCCATTCTTTTAACACGAAAGTGTTTTATGCCGGGGTCCACCAAGTACATCCGTCACGGATATGACGTTGATAAAATGGACGCCAACGAATGAGAAAGAAAAACACCAAGAAAAAGATACCCCGCTGAGAATCGAACCCACGACGTTGCGGCCGCGACGGCAAGCGCCCGACGCACTACCGACTAAGCTAACTCGGGAGATGCTAGACACGGCGTGAACGCGCCTTGTATCTTTCACACATTCTCTTTCGCGGCGGGCGGAGCGGGGCGGTGCCGCCATGTGTGAGATGTGAAAAGAAGTAATGTTTCACGCTCGACACTTACTAGCGCTTACTCCGAGATTGCAGGCGATATCGGAGGTCATGGTTAAAGCGTCTCGATACCAGAGCGGTAGACTGGCCGCGCTGGCGTCGCCGAGGCACCCTTGACGCAGTTACGTTCTTTGCCTTTGGCTTCGTATTAGCGTGCGTCGGCTCATCGGAGAGCTCCCACGTGCACAACGGGATTTCTCCGCCGCCGACTCGTTCCATTGCGAGAGCACCGACTAACAAAACTGCTGCAATATGCGTTGCAGAAAGGACGCGAGTTCGACGGGCGAATGTCGTGCCTTGGTGGAGCGAGAGCAGCGCCTGCGAGACAGAGGCCAGCGGGACGCACGCGTTTGCGGCTCAGGCTACGAACCTCTACCTCCCGTGTTGCTGAAGCGCAGTGTGTGTTATGTATGCATGAGCACAGGCGTCGGCTACCCTTTACTAGAAAGCGCACACCGTGCCGTTTCTCTCCTTAATTGACGACGCTTTGAAGAAGTGCATACCGGGTGCCAATGTTGATTATGAGCTTGTTGATATCATCCTTACGCGGGATTCACGATTCGCTGTGTCCAAATATGTGTTCACACCTTCAGCTACAGTGCGCAACGGTTTAAGCATGATCATGGGTGTTAGTCGTCGCGATATAGACATGCTGTCAACATGGTGCATCCACGTCAAACGGTGCTATAGCTGCCAAACACGAATAGACATTGTACAAGCTCACATATATCACTACACAATAAGCAGTACTTCTGTGAAGACACGTGTCACTTTCGTGTTATACCGATTCCTATGACAGATGGATCAGCCATGTTTTTTTTTTCACTAATGGGCAGTCTCTTGATGATGCTTCGTGCGTTCCATGGCAGTTGGGACGTTTCAGGGCGGTTTCTCGGCAGGATCCCGCATTGTGTGGCTCTGCACAGCGGGGACAAATCACCACGTTCCTGCAAACTCCGCTTACATGTCAGAAAGCGTAAAAAGCTTCATCACCCAGGTAGCACACATGGTCTACAAAACGTCAATTTTAGATATAAACGGGATAACACGGATTCTAAACCAATTTCGACGTTTTATAAACGTCATAGAAAATGCCGTATTATACATATCACTTATTTGTGACGTTTAGAAGGCGCACTTTATAAGACGTTTCTTCGCCGAGCAACAGATCGCGCGCGATTTGGTCCATGCATGCACGGGCATGCACAAACAGCTGCGAATTGAAATTTGAACTCCAGTCTGCGCACGCCATCTCTCATTGCGATAAAGAACGTAACGCGCAAAATGATAAAGGCATGTGGTGTCGACTATAGAGCTGTGCACGGGCCGTATTTCCGAGCCCGAGCCCGGCCCGGGCCCGCTGACTTTGTCGAAGGCCCGCCCGAGCCCGACGGCAAAGGGCTGCGAGCCCGCCCGGCCCGGCTCGACGTACAAAAACACAATCCCGGGCCCGGCCCGGCGCGGCTCTTTGAAGCTTCGCTGCGAAAACAAAACATCGTTTTCCGGTAATTTGGCGTTTTATTGAGCATAGCAAATGTGATCAAACGACACACGACGAACAGTCTCTATTATACAGATTACAAATTGTCGTGCAAAAACAGCAAGCAAGTAGACGGCCTCATGCCAGCAACAACAGAGTTCGCTCGCCAAAGCCGTCACGTGTATGGGGTATGCCCATGCAAGCGTAAGCTTGCCCGAAGGCGATCTACGTCGGGTCGCTCGCGCTGTCGCGTACATTTTCACTCATACTGGATTTGGCCTTAAATCTAACGCGAACAGTCGCGTGGCGCCGTCACTAGCTCAGGTGGTGTTACTTCTCTGTTTGTCGGAGTGCAACAGAGGCAGTGCTTTACCTGCTCCCCTTTTGTTTAAAGTAGCGAATGGAAAGGAAAAGCGGTAAAGGGCGGTCGCGAAAAAGGCGCCGTATGCGTGCTGGAAAACAATTCCCGCTCATTCTCTATATTTCTGGCTTGAGTCGGGCTTTGCACCGAGCCCGGCCCGGGCCCGAGGTGGAAATACGTCGGCCCGCCCGAGCCCGGCCCGCGGGCCGGGTCGGGCTCGGGCTTTCGGTCTACCAGGAGCCCGTGCACACCTCTAGTGTCGACATTGCATCAGCAATCATGAAGACTTCAAAGTTCGTTTGCCATTAAACTTTACGCAATTTACTCGCAGCGATAACCGTCTAACTTCGTCACAAAAGTCTCAGCGCTGACATTGTATCCATCCGCACGGCTGTTGCTTCTGCAATGTCAGTTAAAGCTCGTCGATTTAGCATCTGCGGTCGCGCTCGCCGGTCATGCCCTATTTTGCTTTGTTTCATGCTTGTGTCGTGATTCATGGAGGCTATGAACGCAGCTGTAAAGACATTATACAGGGTTTGTCCGAAAAAAGCAATGTCAATGATTAAATTGTAAAGCATCTATACCTCACAGCAGGCTAGAACAACTTGATATTGGTGGAGGGGTAAGTTAGCTTACGCACGTGCAGTCGCACTGTAGTATTGGCCTCGAGGAGTTACGGAGTCGCCCTCTATCGGACGCGCCTCGATTGCGTGCTAGGCAGGATACCGCCGGCGCGCTCCCCATAGGTTTTGCTGTCGGCGCTCTACAAAAACACCTCGCGGAAGCCCTCCAGGGCATTTCTGTAAGTACTTTCGAAAGGAACTGGGTTCTTTAATGTCAAAATAATCATTTTCGACGAACTGAAAGCACAAAATAGTCTACAGTCGCTGTCTCTTTGCAGAAAACCGAGCACCCGCGTCACTCTGTCACCGCGTTTGGAGACCCCTGAACCGGCTTCTTGCGTGAAAGGTAGTCACTCGCTGAGTGCAAACTATGTGAAATATCTCGTTAGAGTAGACTGCCTGTATAACCAAACGGAGCATAACAGAAAGAAGCCCCAAGCCAGCGATCGCACGGGTTCGCGACGACTGACGGTGCCTCTGCATGTATGAGCGTCTGCATGTATGTTCGTACTGATGGTTTCGCTTTTGCTACGAGCGCATTTTGGCACCGCGCTGTGAACTTTAGGCCGCAAAATATGAGAATTTGTGAGTAAACAAACAACTACTGTTGCGCGGACGCTATCAGAGCAGTTCAAAAACAATTTCCTTACAACTGCGGCTTCGGTGCGCATGGCAACTTTGTGATCTGCCGTCCCGACGATTCAGTGTTTTTTTTTTTCTTTTTTGGTCTAAATTCGGGTACGTTTCAATGTCACTTGACAAGTTGTCTCGCACTGCGTATTGATCGGTCTTCTCAGCGGGCAAATGCCGCTGCTTATGTTTCTTTACTCCGCGCATTCGTTTCGTTTGGTGCTCACACAAAACGTGAGCAAATGCGACGCCTTTTTTTAGTGCTCCTTAATTATCGTTCCGTTTGCATTCCAGTGAACTTGCCGCTCTCTGTCATCAACATATTCATAGACCAAAGCTTCACCACTTCGAGTTTGCTGGTGGAAGAAGAACCAGTCTACGAGACCGAGCATGTAGTAGCATGCGACGCCTAGGAAAAGAAAGAAAATACAGTAACGTTTGTGGACTTGTTCTGCAAACGTCGGCTGTGAACTAGGACCCACATGAACTTGAAATAGTGGTGAATAAAATAGAAGTTATTGCAGCAACCAACAGCCGCAAAACAGGATAGTAATTATTTGGCATTTACCCCAGCAATTTTGGCAGCAGTGTCGTGTCTAACGCCAACAGGGTGGCATCTTTCCCACGTAAATAAATGAGGCTCCAAGAAAATACATGGGGTTGGCCGGTGGGCCGATCACGGAGGCAATGCAAAATTTATGTAGCTTATGAAGCAATGCATGCCTCATCAAATAGGAAGGTTGCCCGTCGGCGTCCCGCGTCGTCGGCGTCAACACGAGTGATGCAAAATATAATCGTCACGTGATGGTGTCACCATATGACGTCATCATGACGTCACATCGCCAAAATATGTAGCGTCATTATGACGTCACATAATGTGACGTCACATGATGACGTATTCACACGTCATGGTCGCTTTGCATTGCCTCCGTGATCGGTCACGGAGGCCGTGCAAAACCGCGTTAGGCGCAGAACGCTTTTGGAGGGGGGCGCGGGAGAATCAGTACATCGACTGACAAGAAGAAGATGGCTTTCGCCTTCTAGTCATCTTTAACGAATGCATAAGGGATTCTGTGCGTTTTTTAATTTAACGTATCTAAACAATGACTTGCGCATCTGCAGCCGATTTTGTGGACGCTGAGCACGGGGCCGACGATCAAGAGGTCGCATTGGAGGGTTCTGGGATGGCATCGCACGTGGTAAAAGGTAGCGCTTTTACCATCCTGTGGCAGATAAGCATCATTTGCCGGCGGGAAGCGCGCGCGAGCCATCGTCTCAGTGCGCGCTGTCTGCTACTCACCGAACATCGCAGGCCCGAAGCAGTAAGAAAAGTCTTCGTCGCGGAAGTGCTTGTTGCACACAAGACTCGTAGCGGATGGCTACTTGTCGGTTCTTAGCTTTACAACCCATGCTTCACGCTGTTTCTTGTCCCGCGGTTACCAGTGCAGGCTGACACTGGGCTCCTTTGCGTAAGCGCGGCACTGCGGCACCGAGCGGTAGAGCCCCATGTTCGTCGCCTTCGGAGGCAGCCACTCTATTACAATGGTTTCAATTGAGTAGAAAATGAGAGAAAACTTCCGAATTTGAACAGACAGCATCGCATGTGGGACTTGAAACTCGTTTTCAAAGCACGCGGCAGTGCGCCACAAGCAGCCGACGCGGCCGCTGAGACCACGTGATCCTGCCAAGCACGTCACGCCGACGGTGGCGCCGGCGTTTCCAGTGGTGGGCCTCGAGGCCAATACTACCATCTGGAGAGTGAGGAGAGACTTTTCCGTGAAACTCGTTTTCATTTCCCGTGCAAGCCACAATGCGACGCTCGTTGGAACAAAGGATTGCCATCAAGTTTTGTGTGAAAGTCGACAAGTCGAAAGTCGACAAGTGTATACTTTTAAATGCGAAGCATTTCTTAGCGAACTTCTGCGACTTTGAGCGTATCTATCTATCTATCTATCTATCTATCTATCTATCTATCTATCTATCTATCTATCTATCTATCTATCTATCTATCTATCTATCTAGCCGCCTACGACTTTGTGCTCTCCTGGTCGCTTGGTTAATCGAATGTACACTAAAATTGGTATGGCGTAACAGGACTGTATGACAAACATCAATGACAAGTCATAACATGAAAATCATGACACGCATGTCATGTACAGCATGATTTACATCCCCGCTCATGGTGCGCTGGCGGCCGTTTAGCTAGCTTTATATACACCAAAATTGGTATCTTGCGACGTGACTGTGTAACGAACATAAATAAGACAAGTTAACATGAAAATCATGACACGCATGTCATGTACAGCATGACTTACGTGCCACGCTCATGGTGCGTTGGCGGCCGTTTCGCTAGCTTGATATACACCAAAATTGGTATCTTGCGAGGTGATTGTGTAATGAACATAAATAACAGGAGTTAACATGAAAATCATGACACGCATGTCATGTACAGCATGACTTACGTGCCACGCTCATGGTGCGCTGGCGGCCGTTTCGCTAGCTTGATCTACCCCGAAATTGATATCTTCGGACGTGACTGTGTGACGAACATATAAATACCACGAGTTAACACGAAAATTATGACACGCATGTCATGTACAGCATGACTTACGTGAAACGCTAACGGTGCGCTGGCGGCCGTTTCGCTAGCTTGATCTACCCCGAAATTGGTATCTTGCGACGTAATTGTGTAATGAACATAAATAACACGAGTTAACATGAAAATCATGACACGCATGTCATGTACAGCATGACTAACGTGCCACGCTCATGGGGCGCTGGCGGCCGTTTCGCTAGCTTGATCTACCCCGAAATTGGTATCTTCGGACGTGACTGTGTGACGAACATAAATACCACGAGTTAACACGAAAATTATGACACGCATGTCATGTACAGCATGACTTACGTGAAACGCTAACGGTGCGCTGGCGGCCGTTTCGCTAGCTTGATATACACCAAAATTGGTATCTTGCGAGGCGATTGTGTAATGAACATAAATAACACGAGTTAACATGAAAATCTTGACAGGCATGTCATGTACAGCATGACTTACGTGCCACGCTCATGGGGCGCTGGCGGCCGTTTCGCTAGCTTGATCTACCCCGAAGTTGGTATTGCGCGACGTTACTGTGTGACGAACATAAACAATAGGAGTTAACATGAAAACCATGACACGCATTTTCCTCAATGACATACAAGACGATGTATGCAGCTCCTTGCTGGCTGCTTCGCATTACATCGATTCCCACAATGCGTGGGATCTGCCGGCTTTTTTTCTATGATAAAGACCTTTGGCGGTAATTGTTAGTCCTAACGTCAAGTGTACCGGCGGCACAGGGCCTTTTTAGAAGGTCTTAAAGAGGTCAGCGGTGAAGCCCGCGCTGGACGGCCGTCAACGACCATCACCGATGGCAACGCGCCAGTCCACACCGCCTTCGTCTCGACCCGCCTCCTTGTCTATTCAAAGGTGCCAAGGGTTCCCCAGCTGCCTTACAGTACGGACATGGCTCCTCCAGACTACGTTTTGTTTCCGCGCTTGAAAACTCCCATGAAAGGACATCATTTCGGGGCAGTTGACAAAATCAAAGAGGCTTGCACCAAGGCTTTAGAGGACATTCCGTAGGAGACTTACCGTGACGCCTTCGATGCCTGGAAGTGTCACTGGAAGCGATGTATCGTCGCAGGAGGAGCCTATATTGAAACCTTTAATAGTATTATACTGATCTGATCAGTACATCTTTTTTAATCGACTCACTGACATTACTTTTCGAACAAACCCTGAACTTCGCTGCGTGTTAAACTTGTGGACCCGAATGAAAGTATATATGTCTCTGTGGAGCGACTGTTACGCTGAGTGACGGTTAGGCCTAGTCCCGTCAAATTCCCTGCGGACAAATGCACTCATCAGGTTACACGCGGGACGCTCTCGCAACTTCCTTTCTTCTATGCTCGATGGACGGACGTGGTTACGTTGATGTGCGATTAGTTTTCTTTGGATTTGCGGATTCTGTAAACCACTGGCTTCTGTCGTTTTTGAAGGTAGGTTCATTTTTATTGCATTTGCGTTGAGTATTTGAGGACCATGACAAATGAAAAAGCGTGTTCCGAACGTTGTATCACCGATTGCATGTGCGACATGTTTCAGCAGTACGTGACTGCGGAATTTCTTCAGCATGCATGATAAAGCTGTTCAAACGTAAACGCAGGCCATGGTTCCCGTTCACGTTCAAAGGAACATGCGCAGAAACTGTATTCATATTTGTTAAACTAATTTCAATAAAATGACTATGTTTTCTCTTATCCGCTCGATGAGGTAGTTTCAAATTATACGTTAGCTTAAGCTACGTGGGCCACGTAATAGGCAGTTTAAGAATATGGTACGCAGAGATAGCGTTCGTTAGGCACATATGCTATTTACGACATCTTAACGTGAGTACGCAAAATGATGGCGTGCGACGCATGCGCAGTAGCCACTTTTACAACAGGGTACGCAAAGGCAGCGTTCGTTGCGTACGTAGCGTATAACGCATGCGCAGTGGCGACTACGCTAGCGCAAAGTTTTGCGCACCCAATTCTAAAACTGCATAGTTAGAAGTGACAGCATATAGGATGGAGGGGGGAGTCAATTTCGAACCGCCTTCTATGCGACGTCTGTGAACTGCTTTTATACTCTCTGAACAACTAACAAAAACACCAAAACAAAAGGAGCTCAACTCATTCGACACGCGTGCCGGAAGACAAGCCAACGGCTGTCCCTCGCTTGATAAACAGAAAGAAAGAGGTACGAGCTTTTATATGAAATATAAAAAAGTTATATTCAGTACAAGGCAATTTTTATATCCCATATAAAGAACAGTCAATGTATCTTAACCATTCAAAAACATTTTTTTTATGTTCGAGCTGCACCAAATAACATCGGTCCGTGTCGAACTCCTTTACCCTGCTTTTTTTTTTGTTGTTGTTGTTGTTGTTGTTGTTGTTGTTGTTGAGCTAGATAGCGTCCTCCTAAATAGTTAGGGTGTCTACATGTAAGGTGCACATCCAAAAGCTCTAAAAATGTGTAGCAATGACAGCGAATTCGGCGTTGCCTGCTACGTTTCGAATATTCTTGAACAGTGGGGCATACCTCATTATCTAACTGAAGCGATGATATTCTATTGCAGCATGTAAATAGCAAAATTGCCGCATAATGTGTCCGATGAAGCGGCCGGCCACCGCTTCATCAATGCATGTTAACTATGCAATGCTTTGCAGCGCATTCATGGTTAGCTAGCAATAAATTACTCCCGAAGTGGAAAATCTCTCGGGCCTGGCGTGAGTTAAATTAATATCCACGTCTATTACATCTTATTCCGACGTTCTTTTTACCTAGGCAGCCATTACAGGAACGTAACACTCCCTGAAACCAAAACTAGACTCCGCTATCCTCCATTGGACGAACTTGAGTTCTGTTGCAATCAGAGGAATAGCAACTGCAAAAATATCCCGATATTAACGGCAAAATAAAAATGCCGCAATGTTGTCATTTTACTGCTTTGGGCGCGTACAAACTGATCACAAATGCTAAGGCTTTTTGAACACGTGTGGGACAGTCATCCATAGGATATGTGGGCGCCTGTGTTGAGAGCTATGCACGCCAGGCGCGAGAATGAGTGGTGACGTCATTTTGTCATCTTCTCGGGGGTTTCCTGCAGGGTTCTGTCAAAATAAGCGCCACATATAAGAGACGACTTTATAGAGAGGAGATTGCTGATCCTTTATGAACGCGCCCACAACTTTCTCCTCTAGAGCAGATTAAACAATTGGCATACCTTAACGATCGAACCAAGCTCGCCAGTAAAAAGGGGCCTCCTTAGTAACTTATTACACCAACCGACAATGCGCCGTTGGTGAAAAATTTGCCTCATCATGAACAAAACTTGTTTAGATGCGTTTTAGTTGAAGTTACGTGAGGGAAAAACAGTATTTAGATGGGCATTTACTACGTTTTCACTGCACGGGATAACAAAGTAACTGTCAATAGAAAGGAAAAACGGTATCGGCACATATACCGTGCATCGCCCAATTTTTCCATTCATTCAACGCTAAAGTCTGCGCTAAAACGCGGCTGCTACACCATGCCATCCGGTTGCACGCGCTGTGCGCCATCTGTGGAGTTAAAGGGCAAGAATATCCCAGCGTGTTCTATTTATAACCAAGATGGCGCCACGTTAAATCAAAATGTGCATGAGTTCGGCCACGCGCCTGGCGGAAAACAGTCCAGGGATAGCGTGTTTTAAGGCGCCTGTAAGCTTTAAACTTTAATTCAATAGACCAATATACTGCCAAGTAACGTCTACAGTTACCCGGTGACAGCAGCATCCAGCTGCTCCCCCTGCTAAATCTGCCATTGTTGCGTTTTATGTCCTTTAAATAGACATCAGAAATTTATGCTTACTCGAAACGAGAAAAAAAAACGCTTCAATAAAAGTGCTTTAAGTTCGCTTTCGAAATTGAGTTATGTGTGTAAAAGCAAATTCTGTGGATGCTACATACGATGGGAAAGTAACCAAGGAGGCAACAAAATTTGGCATCAGCTCGCAACTGGGAAACTGTCAGACAATGCGTAAACATTACTTGTAATTAAACTTAGTTAACAGATGGCAACGTTAGCCGAAATTATCCAATGCTAATCACCGCTGGTAGAATGCGAGTAAATGCGGTATGCCAGGTCGTGGTACAGAAAGTTGGAACACTCATCACCACAGGTCGGCAGTGAAATTGGACCTCACCCAGACGCATTCAAGAAATATAATTTGTTATTAGTGCTCACGCGGACTCAGACTCACTAAACTTTTTTTTTAATAGGACTCACTAGGGCTCAAACTCACGACTCAAACTCAACCAGACTATCTCAGATTCAGACTCACGGCTCGACCTGAGTCATAGTGCGCATGAGTGAGTCGACTCATGAGCCATGAGCGCGAAAGCGTAAAATGAGCTTTTTCGATCATGGCGTCAGTGCCAATAACTCTCACAATCGGCGCTCGCCTTTTGATCTCGTACCTTCAAGTACGAGTTGTCAGTTGTAGCAATCCAGTAAAAACATTTTTTATGAAAGACGCGAATCACACGAGATAGTTTTATCAAGAACTTTTCGCGAAAGAATTTGCGGGAGGAGGTCAAGGCAGCCCCCCCCCTCCCCTCACTCACGCCTCTGATCAATAAATATTAAGGTGGCGTATGAACGCTAAGGCGTTGAAGTATGTGTGAGTAGACGTGGGTATAAACGTGAGCCGATATAAGGCTCATATTATGCAATGCTGAAGATGAATAGATAGGGCCATAAGTTGGCAAGAAAAGTAGAGTTCATCCGATTCACTCCAGACATGTATTTTGAGCTTAGGGCTCGCTCGGACTCACTCACCGACATTCACCTCAAGCGGACTCACTCGGACTCACACTGACTAAAATGTTTCTCAACCGGACTCATTCATACTATAACTCACCAATATATTACTCACCTGGACTCACTTAGACTCAGACTCACGGCCCGATCTGCGCCTGAGTGCGTCGACTCATGAGTGAGTTTGCCGACCTATGCCTGTCCACCGCTCTTTCCAACTCGAGGAGGTACACTCACGCATGGTTTGGTCACTTGTGGCCCAGGAGAATACATACGCTATAAAAGACGAAGGCTATGATACTCGTTGGCAATTACAACGCAGTCTCGGCTAACCAAACAGCAGAAGTTAATTTATTTTCAAAAAATTCCGCTCTCTGTTTTTTTTTTTTTTTTCCACGCAAGAGGGAACCGCTCAACGTTGCAGATTAGGTTGTAAGGTCAGCTTCGCTGCAATAAAACACAGTTATGCGGTGAAGCATACATACTGTACAGCCGGCTTTCGCATTCAGCGGCTGTGACATAGCGGTGGAGCTTATTCGTTGTACAGTGAAGTGTATCAGCGGCTCTGACATAGCGTTGGAGCTTATTCGTTGTACAGTGAAGTGTACCTAGATTTAAACAGCGGAACTGTCACTGTGCCTAGTCATAATCACCAAGTCTATGTGGTCCTGGCCGTGTACGTCTTCCCAACTTATGCCCGTGCGCCCTCTCCAATCCCAATACGAGTACCGAGACATCTGATACGTGTGCTGCAACGGGCCTCCGGGGTGTTTTACAGCGAAGATATTAGCCTCTAGATGGTCGGGATTTTTCGCGACGTTGTCCGCATAGAAAAAAAAAGCATTCACCGTTTGATGCGAAAAGTGCATAACACATAGCGTACTTCCCTCAGAAGTTGTAGGTGTGGTCTTTAACAGCTTCGCTGGACATCCAGCTTTACACGCCCGGGATCGTGGGCCATTTTTTTTTTTTTCTGACGAGGCTGCGCCTATTTGCGACCTGGTTTCGCAAACCTTGCGCACGCTCCATGGATATCAATCTATAACGGGGCCATTCCGTCAATCGGTCTCCGTCATAACACACAGTTGTGTCACCGGCTTCCACCATGACACGGTGTTTCCTTGCCAGTTCCTTCTCGAACACTGGACGCCAGGAGCGTTTAGAGCATCGGGCAATGACACCAGCACGCCATTTTCGAGGAGAAACCAATGAGGAAAAGCCGTCATTACGGTGACGAGACAGAGCTTTTGAAAGCTGCACGAATAATACGTTACAGGTGTCGGTGTTGGCACTGTGACCGGAGTCAGTACGCAAACGTGTACTAAGCCCTGTTATGGTCTTCAATACAGGTTGCACAAGGGGGGGGGGGGCGAAACAAGGACATAAGTAAGGTTCACTACAAGAGGGCTATGCTTCAGAACCGCGGGAAGCTGAGGTAGTTGGTTTGATTCATCAAAAATGAAGGTAAGGTGTGCAGACACGGACAATAGAGAAATTAGTCAGACAACACTGTCTGCGTTTATGTTATCTGATTCTCTTCTCTTCGGTATGTCTCTACACGTCTTACCTTTTTTCACGATGAAGTATGCTTCACTGCAATACATTGTGTGTGTTTCTCCCATAGGTCGGCACTGTAATAGAATACTCACTCATACTCACTCACCCCAATTTTTTTCCGCCTTCGCACACACTCACGTTCATACTCACGCCTACTCACACTCATAGTCACTTACTCGCGTTCATACTCACGCCTACTCACACTCATAGGCACTCACGCACGTTCATACTCACGCCTACTCACACTCATAGGCACTCACGTTCATACTCACGCCTACTCACACTCATAGGCACTCACTCACGTTCATACTCACGCCTACTCACACTCATAGGCACTCACTCACGTTCATACTCACACCTACTAACACTCACAGCCACTCACTCACGTTCATACTCACGCCTACTCACACTCATAGGCACTCACTCACGTTCATACTCACGCCTACTCACACTCATAGGCACTCACGCACGTTCATACTCACACCTACTAACACTCACAGCCACTCACTCACGTTCATACTCACGCCTACTCACACTCATAGTCACTTACTCGCGTTCATACTCACGCCTACTCACACTCATAGGCACTCACGCACGTTCATACTCACGCCTACTCACACTCATAGGCACTCACTCACGTTCATACTCACGCCTACTCACACTCATAGGCACTCACTCACGTTCATACTCACATCTACTAACACTCACAGCCACTCACTCACGTTCATACTCACGCCTACTCACACTCATAGTCACTTACTCGCGTTCATACTCACGCCTACTCACACTCATAGGCACTCACGCACGTTCATACTCACGCCTACTCACACTCATAGGCACTCACTCACGTTCATACTCACGCCTACTCACACTCATAGGCACTCACTCACGTTCATACTCACGCCTACTAACACTCACAGCCACTCACTCACGTTCATACTCACACCTACTAACACTCACAGCCACTCACTCACGTTCATACTCACGCCTACTCACACTCATAGGCACTCACGCACGTTCATACTCACGCCTACTCACACTCATAGGCACTCACTCACGTTCATACTCACGCCTACTCACACTCATAGGCACTCACTCACGTTCATACTCACGCCTACTCACACTCATAGGCACTCACTCACGTTCATACTCACACCTACTAACACTCACAGCCACTCACTCACGTTCATACTCACGCCTACTCACACTCAGGCACTCACTCACGTTCATACTCACGCCTACTCACACTCATAGGCACTCACGCACGTTCATACTCACACCTACTAACACTCACAGCCACTCACTCACGTTCATACTCACGCCTACTCACACTCATAGTCACTTACTCGCGTTCATACTCACGCCTACTCACACTCATAGGCACTCACGCACGTTCATACTCATGCCTACTCACACTCATAGGCACTCACTCACGTTCATACTCACGCCTACTCACACTCATAGGCACTCACTCACGTTCATACTCACGCCTACTCACACTCATAGGCACTCACTCACATTCATACTCACACCTACTAACACTCACAGCCACTCACTCACGTTCATACTCACGCCTACTCACACTCATAGTCACTTACTCGCGTTCATACTCACGCCTACTCACACTCATAGGCACTCACGCACGTTCATACTCACGCCTACTCACACTCATAGGCACTCACTCACGTTCATACTCACGCCTACTCACACTCATAGGCACTCACTCACGTTCATACTCACGCCTACTCACACTCATAGGCACTCACTCACGTTCATACTCACACCTACTAACACTCACAGCCACTCACTCACGTTCATACTCACGCCTACTCACACTTATAGGCACTCACTCACGTTCATACTCACGCCTACTCACACTCATAGGCACTCACTCACGCTCATAATGACGCCTACTCACACTCATAGACACTCACTCACGTTCATACTCACGCCTACTCACATTTATAGGCACTCACTCACTTTCATACTCACGCTTACTCACTCATAGGCACTCACTAACGTTCATACTCACACCTACTCACACTCATAGGTGCTCACTCACGTTCATACTCACGCCTACTCACACTTATTGGCACTCACTCACTTTCATACTCACGCTTACTCACTCATAGGCACTCACTAACGTTCATACTCACACCTACTCACACTCATAGGTGCTCACTCACGTTCATACTCACGCCTACTCACACTTATTGGCACTCACTCACTTTCATACTCACGCCTACCCACACTCATAGGCAGTCACTCACGTTCATACTCACACCTACTAACACTCACAGCCACTCACTCACGTTCATACTCACGCCTACTCACACTTATAGGCACTCACTCACGTTCATACTCACGCCTACTCACACTCATAGGCACTCACTCACGCTCATAATGACGCCTACTCACACTCATAGACACTCACTCACGTTCATACTCACGCCTACTCACATTTATAGGCACTCACTCACTTTCATACTCACGCTTACTCACTCATAGGCACTCACTAACGTTCATACTCACACCTACTCACACTCATAGGTGCTCACTCACGTTCATACTCACGCCTACTCACACTTATTGGCACTCACTCACTTTCATACTCACGCCTACTCACACTCATAGGCAGTCACTCACGTTCATACTCACGCCTACTCGCACTCATAGACACTCACTCACTTTCATACTCACGCCTTTCATACTCACGCTATATAGATTTTAGCCGCATTATACGTATATGTGAGGTAATTTGGTGACATGAGCGCCCTGGCAAAATATGTTGGAGCAGCCCCAACCAGATTTGCAGCAGCAAAAAAATGAGTTTCTCGATGGACCTGGCTATTTTAGAAAAAAAAAAGAAAGAGTGCCACACATGTCTCGCACGAAGACAGGTTTCAGGACTGGAGGCAAAAAGAAAAGAACAGATCGCCGACTGTTAGCTACTCCTTCATAAGGGTACGCGCCTATACGATCACCGAAAAGTAATTTTGTTTACCCAGTAACAGTCATCTTGGTGCCCCCCTCGACAAAATCTTAACACCAGAACTCAGTTCCACAATTTAAACGAAACGTCAGGATTATCGCAGCTAACGTTGATAAAATGAGTTGCGTTATCATATATGCTGGACTCCGTTTCAAACAACAGGTGCAACACTGTGGGGGTTAGCGAGACCTCTTGCAGTAAGCGCGTTCGTAACAACAAATAATTTAACGTTTTTACCACTCGGAATTAGATTCTTTCTTAGGCTGAGTAATGCGTGAACGTGTTTTGAGCATTAGAAATAAACTCCGTTATACGAATATCGATGTATCGTTACGCATCACTTAGCGTTTGGTTTTCGGTTTCTCGCATTTCATTTGCAGCAGGTCGCGACGCCTCACGTGCAGGCTCGTGCTCGACTCGAACAGACCACGAGACTTGCGGAGTTATACATTTTGTTGTCTGAAGTTCTCGCATATCTGCGACAGCATTCCACCTCATCTGTTGAACAGAGTGTAAATGTAAACCTTCTCTTTGCAAAGAGTATCGAACCTTCTTTCTCGCGTAAACCAAAGTGCCGGAGGCTTCCTTCGCTGGAGATATGGAGGAAACATCTATGCGCATGCGTGAATTTTGTTCCGCGCCCGGAAAGCGTCAGTTCCTGGCAAGCGGCCCACGAATGAGGACGTTTAAGGAGCGCTATCCGGATTCCAGCAAGTTGTAAAAAGACTGAACAACAAGAGCAGCGATATTGAATTGACTCTCGCCGAAATTATGGCTACACTCGAGCAGAAACCATCTGTAAGATTCATTAGGCTATCGGTGACGACGACATGAGCACCTCTCGGACACAGGAGTAGTACAACCGCTTCACATGTGGCCGCACATCAGTGGACAGGGAACCGGGTTAAGACAGAGCCTCAACAAGTCAAAATCAGAATGTAACTGCAAGCGCGGAGTTTGGTCAAGGAGGACCGCCACACCACAGTTTGCGAACTTCCGAACGAGATAGATGGAGTTATGCATTGGAAAAGTATACGCAAGGGTTTGGGCATGAGGAGAGTGTCCGAAAAATTGGTACCAAAACTGCTTGCAATGGAGCAGAAGAAACTCGTCAAGAAAACATTTATGCGATTCGTCAAGCTCCCTACTTCCCTAACAGGCCCAGTGTGGCTTGGCGTTTCTCAAGCTGAAAATGCCGCCGGAACGAATCAGATTCGAGCCAAGAGATTTGGAATGCGAGGACCCGATTGATCATTCCTAAAGGTGCATGCCAGAAGTGTGTCCAACAAGGACGGGAGCGCTAGGAGAAGTGTGTCCATTACAGAGGAGATATATTGAAGGGAATGAGGGTTTTGTACCTTCTACTCAAATTTATTTCTGATGACCTAAAATTCGATACTTCTCGGACGCACCTCGTATGTATAGTCGACTTCGTCAATGCTCCCGACACAGATCGCAACCTGGTGAAGAAAATGGTCATTGCTCCTGTACACCAATGACTATTCTTCCACTGCAGGCCATCCTCTCCCATCCGCGAATATGCAATATCTAGCTTCATTATCTTGATCATATGAATCTATAAGTACCTTGGAATATGCATGCGCTCCGCTACGCGAGACTGTGTGCTATAGCTACCCATATCTGCAGTTAACGTGTAATTAGGATTAATACATACTTGGTTATGCCTCCGCCTCTCTGTCCCAATAAACCGGGTGTCCCAGCTATCTTTAGCCAAGGGATAAAAAATGCAGGCGCATGAAATCAGTTGCAAATTGCTGACAGTCATCTTGTGCACTACAGACAATTTTTTGTTTGGTAATTAATTTGTTAATTAGGATTATTTAACTAAATCGCTAAACGTTGACTTTAGGCAAGAATTGCGACTTTCAAAGTTCGAGAGCGTCTTCAGAAACCCGAATTGAATTTTTTGCTATAAAGAAAGTCTCACGTATACCATTTTTTCCAAGCTGCAAAGAAAGCCCGCGAAATACAAAAAGAACCACATGACTAGCGCATTCGCGCGCAGTGAACATGCTGCTCTCAGCAGTGGTTTGAGCGAACGAAATCAGCTGCGGCCGCGACACGCCGGCTCCGTTGCAGCGGTAGGCCGATAGGTTAACGGTTGTTCCTTGGCCCGCGTCAGCCAGTTGGCGCGCGTGACGGTGCAAATTGTATCGAGCGCGGACCGAGAAACCACCGTTAACTTATCGGCCAGAATACAATCTGGCACGCATCTACGAAGTTTAGTTCTGGGCGACCATGTAGTCTTTGCTCTTTGCATGAAAGAATTTGAACTTTGTGAAGTGTGCAGTACCTTCCTGCATGACGAAAAACACCAGAGGGGCACTAACGCACCTTATCGTACCTAATTTGTAGAGCATTACATGCACTTCAATCTATTCCCAGTGTATTCCACAGAATAGACAATTTTCTTTACACTAAAGGGTTAGTTGATTCGGCGCAAAATGATTATGTTCTGCCATAAAGAACAAACTAGCCTGACTAAGACGACTGGTCGACGGCACTGAACCTGCGGTTAGATTGTTTCAATGTTTTCCAACGGTGCGGCTACATTTATCGGCACTGGTAACAGATATGTAGCACCATATAAAGGAAACCACGCCAGGACAAAAGTCACGGCGCTAATTTCTAAGCTGTTGAACTCGCAGAATCCGCGAAAACAGGAAGAGTGCAAACACGCGACTACCTTCAACCAAAACTGAAGTGAACACATCACGGTATCGCACTCAAGTTACCTTACTCAGTAGGCTTTGAACACATTCCTTGTAGTCGTTGGCGCAAATGTTGCGGTATCGCACTCAAGTTACCTTATTTGGTAGGCTTTGTGATGTATAGGACGACAACATGCTAGGTGTCGACGGAAGCCGGTCGAGCTGAAAGAAGCGCTCCAAATTCTTTGCAGGAGCAAATAAATGAAAGAATAACAGGGTATTATTAAAACACTGCTCTCATCATCAGATTTCTTTCTCTGCGAGAGTAACTATCTGCTGCTTATTTGTTGGCCCGTTCTCCGTTACTATACTGAAGCGCGTTCCTCATATTCATATTGTGGTTCTGGCACGTAAAACCCGACGAATTGTTATTACTCTTGAAGGCTTTTTGTGCTAATGTCAAATTTCAGTATTACCACACTACTCTGAACAAATGAAACTTCGTTGCCACCTGCAGCGAAACACGAATGCTCCAACGAAAATATTACAAAGCATAACTCGCATTCACTTAGAGCGCTCTCGGTAGAACCATGAGGCCTGGCACCTGGTAAGCAGATACCAAGCCATGCCGATACGCAGATGCTCGATCGGTGAATCGGCCGTTCAGGCACACCTGCAAGAAGACGCGAAGTGCCCACCGCGGGAAGAAGCCGCATGAATCGTTGCCAACACAGAGTTAAACCGCTGTTACTTGACGACCATGCGGCTTTGCCTTTTATACTTCCACACGCATGCTTCCACACGTATGCGCAAACTGCTTCAAGAATGGAACATTCGTCACGCTTTTTTTTTTTGGCTCCTGTACGCAAAGTCTGGTCTGACATAAACGCTATCAGAATCCAGTCGTAATTTATTTTTTATTTAAATTTTTGTTTTTATTTGTCCAGCAAGTGTCACGATTTCTTTGGGCTTATCAGCTGCCGATGCTGCCTGGGACTGAAGAACAACGCACGCGCTTTTACGTGACCGTAGTATAACTTCGTGCAGTTTGCATGTCTTAAAGGAGGGGTGACAGAAAATTTGTGAACCTCTATTTTTTTCTCCCAATCAGAGGTGACAGTCTCGTTAATAACGGCAACGAAACTCATTTGCCCCAGTGCGAGACGAATGTTTATTTATATGCCGGTATATTAGGACTTGAGGCAGTTTCGATTTCGAAAAGCACTCCAGGGTCCCGTTACGTAGCAGGCCTACTTGTTAAAGAAGTACTGTCATGAATTTTAAACATTTTCGAATTGTTGCTCCAAATAAAAATTCGGCAGATCCCGTGCTTTCTGGGAATCGGTTTCATGCGAAGCAGTTAGCGAGTTCTTCTATGCTGTATTTTATGGCTTTGAGCCAAGCGTTACGAGGTTGATCAAGGTGATTTTGTAAGTGTAGTAGCTGTGTGCACATATTGGGCTTACCAAGCACGTCGACAACACTGGCGTTTAAAGTGTAACTTATGGTGCGACGTAATGTCAGCCTTCAAGTTAGAGTACATACGTCAGTATTATCGAAACTAAATGCACTTTACGGTGCAATCATGGGAATATCATACGTAACTTTCGTTAATGTATTCTTCCGGGGTCGAGCAATGCTTCATTGTAGCTTGCATTATAGCTATACCATGGGAATACAAATGTAATGTTTGTTAGACTGCTATAAAAGTGGAGCCAACATTGAAACCAGAGACGTTAACCTGACATGACGCCTGTATCGTAGAAGTACATGTTTATTGCATTGTTATACAATTATATATCCAGCACCACAACCACAATTGATGTTGCACCGACATTACGCCTGCATTGGGTGTTTTTCCAAAGCAGCTTCTAGACCTGGCGTGGCTCTGTGGTAGAATACCTGACTGCTACGCAGAATCCTTGGGTTCGATTACTGCTGAGATCCTAGCTTTTATTCTTTCCATTCGGAGGTCAACGCGGCCGATGTCGGTTTTTCTTAATGATCTGGCATTTAAATTGCCAATGTGTGTTCTCGCCGTTCCTGGGTAGATATAAAGTGGCAATCACCTGTGGCGCATACCCGTGCACCGCTGCCCGTGGTAAACGGGTGTGTTCCACACGTGTCTGGAGGGAAGGGCTAGACGACGTACGCGACAGGATTTTCATATTATTCATGTCATGACCGGACAGTCATATTCGTCACACGCAAATATATATATATATATATATATATATATATATATATATATATATATATATATATATATATATATATATATATATATATATATATATATATATATATATATATATATATATATATAAGGAATGAAGAAAGAAACTACGACTTTCGTTGGTTTGGCACTGTATATTTTCACTAACGTTTCGTCTGGTGGACCAGACTTTGTCAAAGAGTTGACAAAGTCTGGTCCACCAGACGAAACGTTAGTGAAAATATACAGTGCCAAACCAACGAAAGTCGTAGTTTCTTTCTTCATTCCTTATTCTATCGGGGTCCGCGTGATTCTTTTCCCACTACTATATATATATATATATATATATATATATATATATATATATATATATATATATATATATATATATATATATATATATATATATATATATATATATATATATATATATATATATATATATATATATATGTATAACGCCATAATTGTATAGATTTCCTTCAAAGTGCTGTAAAACACTCCTGCATGAAACTGGGACTCTGTAAGTATTTTTTCGAGGAGTTATATACTACTGCCTGTAGTGAGCCCGCAATGAAAAAAAAAAAAACGACGTGTTGAATCACCTTACCCCGAAGAAACACAAGCGGAGGAGCAGTGATAATCAAAATATTTTTTTCATGTATCTGCAAATTTAACCGTGTTGCGTGCTCGGCTGTTTTGACTCCTTAAAATAAAGATCTCAGAATTAGCAACCAGTGTTCAGAACCTGCGCGACAGCATATACATCGACACCAATACTCATGAAACGAAAATTCGCCGATCATGGGCTGGAGTACTTGAGATAGACATTCCTAAGTCATGACAGGCAATTCACCGCTATTCGTAAAGCGGGATGTATACAACAATTGCGCATAGGTCGGCAAAAAAATTGGAGCTCACTCAGACTCACTGCAGAAATACATTTTACTCCGAAGGCTCACTCGGACTCAGACTCACCAATTTTCGTCAGTCGGACTCACTCAGACTCACTAAATGTTTTCTCAACCGGACTAACTCGGACTCAAACTCACCAACATATTACTCAGCCGGACTCTCTCAGACTCACGGCTTGACCTGTGTCTGAGTGAATCTGAGTGAGTCGATTCATGAGTCTGTTAGCGTTAAATTAGCTTTTTCGGTCATGGTGCCGATGCTCCTTAACGCCAATATCTCACGTAATCGGTGCTCTACGATGCGCCTTTTGATCTTGCACCATCAAACACGTATTATAAGTGGCTGAAATCATGCAAGGACAGTTTTATGAAATACGCGACTCTCACGAGATATATTATCAAGAACTTCCCGTGAAAGAGTTTGCACGGGGAGGTAGACCTCCTCCCCTCCCCCCACACACACACAGACACACACGCCTCAAACCTCTGATCAATAAATATTGAGGTGGCGCATTAACGCTCGTGCGTTGACATATGTGTGAATAGACTTGGGTATAATGGTAAGCCGATATAAGACTGATAGTAACGCTGAAGATGAATAGATATGACCATAGGTCGGCATTAGATGGTCTAGCCCACTCAGACTCAGTCAAGAAATATATTTTGTGCTTAGGGCTCACTCGTACTCAGACTCGCCAGTATGTTTCTCAACCGAACGCACCTGCACTCAGGCTCACTAAAATTTTCCTCAGTCGAACTCACTCCGACTCAAACACACCAAAACATTACTTACCCGGACTCGCTCAGAGTCAGACTCATGGCCCGATCTGAGTCTGAATGAGTTTGAGTGAGTCGACTCATGAGTGAGTTTGCCGACCTATGCAATTTCGTATTATTGGTAGTAACGTCAAGCGCACATTATTGGAAAGAGCGTGTACCCAGCCTAAAGCGTTACGCCCAGACGTTTATTCCCCATAACCTCTCAATTTTTGGCAGAGCTAAAGCATGCAATCTATTCCTGGCAACAAAAATATTCTACGTACTGCAAATACTACATTGTTCCAGGGTTTACATTCAGAAGTCTCGCCGAATATTTGCTGCCTTTATTTGTTCATCATGTTATGAGCCGATAAGGCGTGACAATGTTTTTAGACCAGTTTGTGCCGGTGGCCTTGGATTGGTGCACCTCTTTATTAGACAATTGGTGTCTCGTTTTTTTTCTATTTTCGGGACTGTGCTGATCCGCTGCTTCGAACATTTTTACAAGTGAATCTCGTCGATGTTTTACCAAGTTTAGTGGTGTCTGCTAATTGTGCCTCACCTCCCTATTTGCAAGGATTCATGCGTGAAGTGTATGAATCAGTGCTCTTTTTGGCAGTCAGGTTCTTAATGACTATTCATTTTCTAGTTCAAGAAAAGATCTATATAATGCCATATTAGATATGTTATTTCCTGCACCATTGTACCGCTCACTATATGGTGGATTGCCTGGACATGACGTGCTTGTGCGTGTGAAGAAAATGCCTATTTCACCAGTATCCAAGACATTCTTCTACAAAGTGCATACACAGACGCTGCCTGTGAAGACCTGGTTAAGCAGCAAAGGCATCTTTGTATCTTCAGTTAATTGTCGCCTCTGTGAAGTTCTGGAAAATATAGAACATTGCTTCATCATTGCTTCATACGCCGTACTCTTTTGGGACGTTCTACAAAGGGCTTTTAAAAAACAACTCCATTTGAATTCCTATAGCATGCGTTATCTCGTGCCACCCAAAAGCCATTCTATGCCTGTTGACATGCTCTTACTAATGGGTATGCATAGTTTATGGAAAACTCGCATGTTAGACAGGCATGCGGAACCCATGGTATCATCGCGCTTGCATTTCATTCAAATGGCTCTTCAGCTAAAAGACCTTTATCAATAATTAGAGTTTCAACCGGACTGGTATCCACTCTTCATGAAATGTACTGCTTTAATACCCTTTTAGGACACAGAGTTATTTTATACTTCTTTCTGTTTAAACATTGTCGTACGCTTGTAGAGCCCGCCTTGAGTATTTTGTTCGCTATGTATGCTAATTACGCACATTTGTAATAAATACCGTGAAAGAAAAAAAAACGCACCGGCATGGTTCTGGGGTGGAATACTGGGCTCCCACGCAGAAGGGCCCAGGTTCGAACCTCGTTCTATCCCGTATATTTTTTCTTATTTAGTTTTCTTTTTCTCATTTCGTACGACTGGTTACGGACACCGGCGGCGGCGGCGGACAACTACGGCGCCGAAAACGGCCCTTGTTGTGATCTCATAACAGCTTTCACTGTAAAAGCTTTCGATCGTGTCTCACATGAAGTATTGTTCAGTGTGTTGAAGCATGCGGAAGTTGGTCACATAATTTTGGATGGTCTTAAGATGGCATACTCGCAGTGTGTAACACGTCTGATAGTCAATAGGCAGCTCAGTGAGGAAACTGAAATACTCAGTTCTATCAGACAAGGATGTCCGTCCTCGGCATTGTTATTCGCCATCTACCTAGAACCCTTTTGTTTATCAATCATTAATAACACAAGTGTGCATGGCTTTCTGTTACAGAATGGGGAGATAAAGCTACTTGCTTACGCCGATGATGTGGCGGTACTTTGCCAAGATAGAGTATATGTGAAGTTGTTCACATGGCAAATAAATTTTGTAACTTGACGGGCAGCATAAATAATTGGGACAAAACAACTGCCTTTTGGTACGGTAATTGGGATATGAGACCTGAGGTATACCTAAACGTAAAATGGGAAAGTAAACCCTTAAAGTATCTCGGTGTACCTTTGGAAAGTTATTGTGACAACGCGGACTACTAGAAGGGCGAAGCAGAAGCACTCAAGCAAAAAGCAAACGCTTGGGATGGCCTGGATTTGTCTATTTCCGCCCGTGCGTCCGTATGTAACATGTTCCTGATATTCAAAATATGGTACGTCAAGCAAGTCACCTGTATGTCGCGCATTAATGTGCAGAAATTTCATAAGATTTTTGCTGTGTTTGTGTGCAAATCGTCATGGGCACGTACAAGTCGTTCAAATTTGTTCCGGTCCGTTCGCAACGGAGCAGTTGGTTTATGTCATTTATTTACAAGACAAGTTGTCTCCCGTTTTATGTTCCTTCGAGATCGAAAGAATGAATTTCTGCAAACTGTGGTACAAGTAAGGCTGCCTTCGCGCATTCCGGATTTTGTTATGTCATCAAGCAATGATATGTGCCGATATGTCACACGTTTTTTGAGAGAAGTTATCGGTGATACGAATCTCGCGGGGTTGCGAAAAATATTCGTATCACCCAAAATTCGTATCACCAGAAAACATGGAAAGTTAGTATGCGACAAAAGAAAGTTGGCGTACGTTTTGATTTAGTGTTTCTCAGGGCCGCACCGACGTCATGAACAGCTCTGAATGATTGCCAGTAAAGTTTTTAGACGTCAACGATCATACTTGTGCTCGTAAATATACGGTGCGTGCGCGCGTGTGTAGTTAATGAATCAGATATGTTATGACCCGTGACCGCTGGTAGATCCTTCCTAATCTTACTACGCTTTCCTGCATAACAACAGAGTACAGCGACGAAAGTGACTTTAAGGAACGCTTTGCACAGCCATAGATGAAGGCAGAAAATTTTATAATCGCTGTCCTTTGTTGCTGTTACTTTCTTATCGCGGTGGTGTTGGGAGTGCTTTTCGGGAGATTTGCGGCCGTGCCCGCACCATCGGGAGGTTTGCTCAAAATTCGGGAGTCTCCCGTGCAAATCAGAGAGTTGGCATTTGTGCGCGTACGTTACGAGGTCTAGCTCCTTCGCAGAGACCGTCCGCTTCGTCTCGGGGTCTTCGTCCACATTTTTTGGGACTTATATGATGGATCCGCAGCCCAAGTTTCAGTCTTGTTTCATAGAACGTCTGATTGTGAGGACATGCTTGCATCAACGTGGCAGGCACGTGTTTACACAGTACAAGGACGCTGCTGCCTCGAGCACAGCAGCACGCGTCAACGCGTTGGAAAAAAAAAAAAAAGAAACACAATGTCAACGTCATCCGTAATCTAAACGCGAAGGCGCATAAAGGCCTCCAAGATTCACGCGCACAATCTCGGAGGCAACGAGGCACCTTTGACAGTCTCGCAGCGCGCATGCCGCACCCGCCGCGACTGTCGCGTCTTCCGCGACAGCGCGGGCAGCACCTGTTCGTATACTGTGCGCTAGCGTACGTTCGTATCAAACGTCGCAGGGTGAAACACGGTTCGCCACAACCGTACTACAATGCACTGCAGGCTAATGGGCCTTGGCCGGGACCGCAGAAAAATTCGTATCACCCCGAAATTCGTACGAGCCGTGATCGTATCACCAAGGTTTTACTGTACAGTCTTTTGAATTTTTGAAAGTCGTTTTTCTGTCGAATATCTTTCGACTGTTAAACGAAAAAAAATGTACAAAGATCTCCGTGATGTCCTGTTACCAACACCCTTGTAAAAATCTGTGTTCAATTGAAGTCCCGGACAGGACGTTTTAAAAAGGATCCAATGGATGAACGCGAAAGCAGGGGCAGAAACATTCTTTTTTTTTTTAAATCCATTCCGGCACGCTCCCCGTAAAGCAATGGTTAGCGGATAAGGGAATCGATGTGCCATGGACAACCGATTGTTTGCTATGTAAAACACCTGAGACAAGAGCATGCATTTATTCATTGCTGGGACGCAGTCTTTCATTGAGACAGCCTTCAAAGAATATTGAAAAAAGAGCTCCCCATTACGAGCTATGGCATTCGTTTTCCGCGTGTGGACAATGAGGACGATGTCCCATATGACATGTTTATGTTAATTAGTCTACACAGCATCTGGCAGACTACAATGGCTGTCCGACATATGGACCAGGACGCGCGTCCTGTCCGAAAAGACTTCATTGCAAATATACGGCATATTACTGAAGTGTATATAGCACAAGAAGAACATCCCCGCTGGTTGCCAATGTTGTACGAACCGTATAACTTGAAAAAATTGTAATGTGAACACTTCGGATCAAAGCTTGGTCCAAGTGTGTTTTACCATTCCTGTCTCTGTGTGAACACCTGTAAAGAAAAACAGACAATAAGTGAAACAAAAAAAAGGATGGCCGAGTGGTTCAAGGCGCTGTGCTCAGGTCGCAGTAAGGTCTTTCGAGCGTGGGTTCGAATCCCACTTCTGACATTTCTGTTTTGCTTCAGCTCTGCGAGTCCCTGACTTTCGTTTGAGCTAATTGATCTGATATACCGGTGCAGACATTTAGGCGTCAGAAAAAAATTAAATGAAATGCCATCGGTCAGGATTGGCGCCATAATTATTTTTCGGTGGCGTTTATTTTTTTTTTTCCTATGAATTATGAAGTGGGCTTGTGATGCTGCCCGTGAAAAAAGCCCTGTGATTTCATTTACGCATTCTAACGCTACAGGTGCAGATCTTTCTTCCTTTAAGAAACTAGTCATTACGCTTTGTTTCACGACAAAAGCAGTCAAGCCGCAGGTCAGGATGGCCGAGAGAGCCCACTTCCGGCCGCCACGGGTGACGGACGTGTTTTCATGGGCTCGAACGAGCCAGTGCTTGCGGCACAGTTTAGCTGGTTTAGCCGCGGAAACAGGGACGCTATGGAAGATAACCAGGATTATCAAGTACTGCTGCCACATCTGCCGAAAGGTCGTATTGTTTTGAACACCGTATTTTTGCACGGTGACCTGCAAGCGAGACCGTACCGAGTCGAAGACTACAGGGATTCCCTCGCTCAATTGTAATTGCTACCTGAGGCAGAAGCCTTAGGTGCATTTCAAATGAATCATGTGTGGGCCGTGACGTTCAAAAGTCGTGAAGGTATGCGAAAGTTGTTAGCTGCCGGACATATTAATGTGAAAAACAGGAAGTGCCTGGTGGTAGACCCTAACAACCAGGAGGTTCGAGTGAAGATACACTGGGTGCTCCACAATGTAACAAACGAGGATATACGTGTGGCCTTCGAGCCGTATGGCGAAGTCACAGAAGTGAATAGGGAACGCTGGCGCTTGTCGGGTGTGTCAGAGAAAGGTTCGACAACACGTGTGCTAAGCCTGAAGCTAAAGACAGGGGTCACAATTGAAGACGTTCCCCACCAAGTACGTGTCGCCGGAGAACTTGCTCTCGTCGTAATTCCTGGAAAGGCCCCTCTTTGTTTGCGCTGCCAAGGAAAAGGTCACATCCGCCGTGACTGCCGAATCTCTCGATGCCAGCGATGCCGACGGTTTGGCCACGACGAAGCCCAGTGTGTGCCTACGTACGCGAACATAACGGGACCCGCGAAAAGCAAAGGTGCTTCTGAAAATTTCATGGACGAAGTTGAAGCCGAAGAAGCAGCAGCGATGGCGCCGGAGAAACCCAAAAACCCGGAAACGCCCCCCAGTACGACGGTGAAACGGGTGTTGATAGCGAGCGACCAAAAGAAGTCGAAAGAAACGTCAGCAGAAGCAAAAAGTGAGGCACCCCAATATAACATAACCGAAAACCGTGTGGTAAAAGCAGTAAAAGCGGCTGCGCCGTGCGACTCTTCGAAAGATGAGAGTGAAGCCATGGAAGGTATCGCATCGATGTCCGCCAAACGAGGGCATAACGAAACCTTCGAAGACTCGGACCTTCCTAAGGATGCAAGCGGTGGCCCTCCGCCACCTAACTCGGCTTTGATGCGACGAATGTCGTTCAACCCGAAACCGAACATTCCTCCTGACGGACGACCAGAGGCGAAACCGCCGAGCTAAAGGCGGGGCCTCTCTTCCCTTGTGCAAGCCAGCGACATGCCTCCTCTAAAACAAAGACGTTTAGACGCTGCTGCGGAGTCCAGCCACCGGACATCTGTTGAGAGGGAAGACACGGGGCAGCTGGATGATGCCGACTGTGAATTGCCGCAGCACGGTGAACCCTCTTATACATATCTGCGCTCCGAGCTAAACGCTGTGCGATCTAAGTGCTCCTCACAAATTAAGAACGGAAAGCTTGCCGGGTCCTTACGAATCGCCACTTTGAATGTACGTGGACTAGCAGCCAAGAAGCGTCAAAGTCAAATTAATCGTCTCTTTCTCGAAAATAATTTAGATCTGGCAGCTGTGCAAGAAACCAAGATTGAAAGTGAGGAGCACACGGATCGTATGGTGGAAACTTTTCGAAGACACTATAATGTTTGTGTGAGCCACGCAAAAGGTACATCCGGGGGCTGCGCAATTTATATAAGAAACAACGTAGGCATTGAAAGTGAAAAAGTTGTAGCGTCAGAGGAGGGGCGCTTGATCGTGCTTGATTTTTTGTATTCTGGAAAGGAATGGCGTGTTATTTGTATTTATGCACCAAACACTGATAAGGAGCGTGTTGTATTGTTTGAAAGAGTAGAACAGTTTCTGAAATGTGAAAAATGCCTTATCATGCTAGGTGATTTTAACTGTGTTTGCATGGCTGAAGATAGAGCTAGAAGTGTGCCTGCACGAGATAAAAGTGAGCGACTACTAATCTCGCTGCTCGAAGAATATTACATGGAATATTTAGGATACCTACTTTCAAAAGTAGGCCGTTCCCACTTTCATGCATTACCAACGCGGAAGCTGTGCTAGGCTGGATTGGATATACGCTACGGTCTCTCTTGCCAAAGGGTGTGTTAACTTCGAAGTTAAACACGTATCTTTTAGCGACCATAGCCTTGTAACAGCCACACTTAGAACCAATTTAAAAAAGAGCCGGTTCAACTGGTAACTATGGAAGTTCAACGTGAAACTCTTAGAAGACGAAACATTTATACAAAGTGTAAAACAAATAATCGAAGACATGGTATCGACAAAAACACACGGATGGATAGCGGAGAGGGAAAACTTTAAAAACGCGGTCAAAATGACTGCGATTGAAAGGGGAAGCATACTTTCTTTATCAGTAAGAAAAGATTAAAGAGAAAGAACTTCAATGTCAGCTCAATTATCTTATGTGCATGGAAAGCGCAAATCCCGGCTTATATACGAAAGAAATACGTGAGGTAAAAAACAAGCTTGAACTTATCGCAGCAGAGAAGTACAAAGCAGCAGTGATAAGAGCACGAGCTGAAAAGATATGGGGTGGTATCGCGGAACGATTCTATTTTTTATTCCAATGCTTTTCGTGCTTGGCCATTGGTCAGAACGACGGTCCGTCCGCGTTATCAACGCGATCAGCCAGCCGCGAGTGGTGGATGATAAGAATAGCATAGAATATGGCATTGGAATCGGGAATAGCATCGTTCCGCGATTGCACCCATGGATGGGTGAAACGCCCAACAAGCGTGCGCTGTGCGACGAAATAAGATATTCAGTCAAAAATGAAATACGCCAGATTCATTATCACAATGAAGTGACGTGTGAAAAGAGTAAGATCGAAGATGCATTTGTAGAATACTACAGTGAGTTATTCACGAATAAAACGACCCATGCAGCTAGTTCTAAAGCTGCGATCATTAATTTAATGCCAAAGCTTGAAAATGAAATCAAAACGCGAATGAAGCTGCCAATAAGTGTGAACGAAGTGAGAAACGCGATTAAGGAACTAGCCGTAGGGAAAACTCCAGGACCCGATGGATTAGGGGCCGCCTTTTACAAAACGTTTATTGAAGAGATTAGTCCGATTTTGCACGAGGTCATCAGCGAGGCGTACGAAAACAAAGCGTTGCCTCCCTCCTTTCTTTCTGCTCATATGGTCCTAATACCAAAGACAGATGATCCAGACAAACTAATGTCAGTAGGAGCTTACCGCCCAATAACTCTTACAAACGTAGACTATAAAATATATACAAAAGTTCTAGCCAAACGATTACAAAGCGTTGTCACGCTGCTCGTAGGACCGCATCAGACGTGCGGCATAAAGGGTCGTTCGATTTGTACCAATGTGCATGTAGCCCGCAGCGTTTTAGAGTGTTGCGACGCCGTGGCGGGACGGGTTGCTATGCTCCAACTTGATCTTGCTAAGGCGTTTGACCGTGTCGCACACGAATTTCTTTTTTCTTTGCTTGAACACGTCAACCTTGGAAAAGTAATGCTGGAAGGTTTAAAAATGGCTTACAGTAATTGTACAGTGCGAATAATTGTGAACAAGAACCTTACAAGAAGCATTGACGTCAGGTCATCCATAAAACAAGGCTGTGCGCTGTCTTCTCTGCTTTTTGCGCTATACCTTGAACCTTTCTGTCTCAGCTTAATTAACAACAGCAAAATTAATGGCTTCGTGCTTCAAACGCAACACGTCAAAGTTCTCGCATATGCTGATGACGTTGGTGTTTTCTGCACTGATCGCAAAAGCATAGAAGAGACGATAAGCGTCACCAAGGCATTCTGCGAACAGACAGGATGTGCGATAAACTGGGAGAAGAGCATCGGTTTCTGGCACGGCACGTGGGACGTTAAGCCGCAATCATTCGCGAGCATCAAATGGTCCAACACACCCTCTGCGTATTTAGGTGTACCCCTGGAACATTATAACCAGACAGGAGATTACTGGGACGACCTGACGTCAAAGGTGAAGGAAAAAGTTGGTGGATGGCAAGGCCGTGAATTGTCAATGTTCGCGCGTGCGAGTGCTTGCAATGTTTTCCTGATTGGAAAAGTGTGGTATGTGCTACAGTTTCTGTCAATGTCTCGCGTAAATGTGCAAAAATTGCACCGTATTTTTGCGGTCTTCATTTGGGGCTCAAACTGGGAAAGAGTCAGCAGAACAAGTCTTTTTCGTTCACTGAAAGACGGGGACCTTGGTCTTTCACATCTGTTCATCAGACAAATTGTCTCGCGGTTTGTGTTTTCGGGACCAGAAAGACCCGTTTTTGAGAACCGTTATGCATGTGAGGTTAAAAAATGCAATTCCTGATTTTTGTTGTGTCTAGTGCAGCTGCAATTGATGGCGGTATAAAAGGCTACCTCAAAGAAGTGGTGATGGCATTCAGGATACTTCAAGCACGATTTTCACTCGAGTATTTGAGTCTTGTATCAAGAAAAAAGCTGTACATAGACATGATCACCGTAATGATGCCCACACCATTATATAGATCACTAAACCATAAAGGCCCCGGGCAAGACGTGCTAAAAAGAGTAAAAAAAAATGACCGTTAGAGGATCTATAAAATCGTTTTTCTTTAAATTACACACGAACACATTGCCTGTGAAAACATGGCTTAAAGACAAAGACATATTTATACCGTGGACGACAAACTGCACCCTGTGTAACAAACCGGAGACGATAGAACACACATTCATTGACTGCTGGGATCCAATATTTTTTTGGGATGTGTTAGAAAGAACCCTGAAGAAAGAGCTACCGATAACACCACATGGAATACGTTATCTTTCAGTGCAAAATGAGTGTGGTGTTCCATACGACATGATAATGTTATTGGGACTTTACAGTCTCTGGATCACACGCATGGCCGTGAGGCATATGGATTCAAAAGCCAAATCGACACGGGAAAACTTTATTGAATGTGTAATGTATGTGCGCGAGACATATCGAACATTGGATGAACCTCCAGATTGTATGGAGGTATTTGATGAATTGGTGAAAATGAAATGTTTTTAATCCATCACAGTGGTCGAGTAGACCAATGTGGTTTTTATACATATGTATTGCTTTATTTCTGAATAAAAAGGTTAATAAAAAAAAAGTCAGGATGGCCGAGCGGTTCAAGGCGCTGCGTTCAGGTCGCAGTCCGGTCTTCCGGGCGTGGGTTCGAATCCCACTTCTGAAATTTCTTTTTTGCTTGAGCTGTGCGAGTACCTGACTTTCGTTTGAGCTAATTGACCGGATATACCGGTACACCTATTTAGGCGTCAGAAGAAAGATAAATGAAATGCCTTCGGTCAGGATTTGCGCCACAATTGTTTTCGGGGACGTCCATTACTTTCTTTTTTAGCAGCGAAGCTGGTTAAGCTATCGGCAACTTGTGCTCCGTCGTGCAAAACTCCTTAGGTGGGTATGCGCCACAGGAATTGGCAAGCCCCACTACCGGGTACTGCAGGTGCGAGTGTCAAACGAAAACGAACACGGGAAAAAGAGAGAGAGAGAGAGAGAAAGAAAGAGATTGAAGGAAAGGTGCAGAAAATAGAGAGAAAGAAAGCAACAGAAAGAAAGAGGAAGACAGAAATAGAGAGAAATAAAAGGAATTAAGAGATGAATGATAGAAAGACAGAGAAAGACGCAGAAAGAGAGAGAAAGAGATAGAAAGAAACAGACATGCAAAGAGATTGAAAAAAAAAGAGAGCAATAAAGAAAGAAAGAAAGAGAGCAATCAAGAAAGAAAGAAAGAAAGAAAGAAAGAAAGAAAGAAAGAAAGAAAGAAAGAAAGAAAGAAAGAAAGAAGCAGAGAGGGAAAGGAAGGGAAGAACGAGAAATTAAAATAGAAAGACCGAGAAAGAGAAAGAAATAGAAAGAAGCAGACACAAAAAAGATATACAAGAAAGAGAGAGAAAGAGAAAGAAATAGATCGAGAGAGCAAGGAATAAATATGAAGAAAGAAATAGAAAGAAGCAGACACAAAAAAGAGATACAAGAAAGAGAGAGAAAGAGAAAGAAAGAGAGCAAAAAGTAAAGAGAAACAAGCAAGGCCACCCAGCTGCGCTCTTCCTTCAGGCTTGGCACCACCAGTGCGAGGCTGCCACAATTTTTTTGGCGATGAACTTCAAAGTGCGCTTGCGACACCGCCTGTGAAAATAGCCCTGTGATTTCATTTGCTCCTTCTTACATGAAAAATCCAGGTATGTGTTTTCTTTTTTTTTAAGAAAATATTCATTGGGCTTTATTTCACGAGGAAAGCAATCAAGCAGCAAGTCAGGATGGTCGAGCAGTCCAAGGCACTGCGTTCAGGTCGCAGTCCGGTCTTCTGGGCGAGGGTTCTCTTTAATTTTGAAAGCCTGCGCTTAGATATAGTAATTCGTGGTATGAAAAATACAAATTTCCTTCTTTTATAAAGCGTAACAGTCAACGGTGGTAAGGTCCGTGGGTCCAGCGGCCAAGGTCGGGTGGTCAGCCAGACATGAGACCTGTTGCACGGAGGTGTCAAGCCTGTGCAAGTCCATAACAAGTGTGTGGCAGTCACATCGCGGATTGGCACATCTAAATGTGAAAGAAGACACACACAAAGAAACGCTGTAGGTCAGGATGGGCGCCGTCATTCTTGTTCGGCAACGTCCTTTACTTTGTTCTTTTGGCGATGAATACTTATGTGTGGTTGTGACACGGCCTATGACACATTTTGACAGCTCCACACATTGTATAAGTTTATTTCTCCTTCTTTCTCTTTTCAGCTTACCTTGTGCATTTTTGTATATGCGAACTCTCTTTATCATCATTGTCATTCGATACTTCTTGTGTTGAATTAATATATCTTGTGATTCTTGTCCTCTCGTTCTGGCTCCTTTCTGCGTTTGAGTTTTCCCGCTTTATTTCTCGTGCTTTCTCCTGTAGGCTTTCTTAATTTTATTTTTATTTTTTATTTTTGCGTGAATCAGCACTAATAATTTAGCATTGTTTCTGGGCACGTTGATTGATTGATTGATTGATTGATTGATTGATTGATTGATTGATTGATTGATTGATTGATTGATTGATTGATTGATTGATTGATTGATTGATTGATTGAGTGAGTGAGTGAGTGAGTGAGTGAGTGAGTGAGTGAGTGAGTGAGTGAGTGAGTGAGTGAGTGAGTGAGTGAGTGAGTGAGTGAGTGAGTGAGTGAGTGAGTGAGTGAGTGAGTGAGTGAGTGAGTGAGTGAGTGAGTGAGTGAGTGAGCGAGCGAGTGCCATGCAAGTGATATTAATGTGGGCGGACTTCCCCTACTTTGAAATATCTAACATAAAGTTCGACGTGCGTTAAAGGCCAACTGCAACGAAATTTCGCCAACCTCAAAAAGCCGATTTATAGGCTGTCTAGCTGGAGATAATGCTACCTGCCAAATTTCACCTTCTAAATGCAAACCACCTTCGAAAGTGGTTACCTAAGAAAAAAACCTGCCAACAACGCGATTTTTACATCGAAACTAGAAAAAACGACGCCATTATAGCTGACCGGAAGTGACGCAGACCGCAGCCCGACAGACCGACCGATGCAGGCGAATCGTCTGCTCTGCGCTCCGAGGTATTAGCTTCGCGGCCGCGCAAGGAGTTTTCTTTTTAGTTGGTAACGAAAAAAACTAAGTATGTAAACATCCACCGTGAAGGTAACACGGATACATGCCTATAAAGCGTTTCTCTGAGCAACGGCTGGCCGCTTTCGCACCTATTATCTGGAGAACTCGCTGGTTCACAATAAATGATGCTGCTGGCTTACACGTCGGGTATTCTCGCTTCGTTGAGAGACTATGGACGGTAAGACATCGTTGTTTTCGACATCGATGCTCGGTTTGGCACACCCCCATGTCCACCGAAAGCGTCCCTGCATTTCTGTAACACTTGTCTGGCTGCGCCCAAGACTCTTACATTAAACCTAATGTAGCACAATTTGTTTTCTTAAAATATGTTTACGCCCTTGAATTCCTTTGAACCGAGCCCGACTACATTTCTGTCGAACTTGGCTGCTTTGTCCACTCGCAACTAGAAGCGAGCCGATCAGCTTTAGGAGCTTTTAATACTCGTGCGTAGATGGCGCAGCTAGTCTAGCGCTTCGCGGGGCATCGTTTTGCCTGCTTTAGGCTATACTAAATGTCTTTTGCATAGCGTTATGCTAGATTTTAGCGTGCGAAACACGCTAACGCTAGCATTTTAGGTTTTACTAAAGCTGTCTAATACGAATACCTCTTGTCGCCGGTGCTTCTCCAAACGCTGGTCGGGGCTTCCCCGGTTTGCAGTAGCTGAATATTGAAGGCGCTGCGTCAGGAATCAGCATTCTTTTCAGTTTCAACAGTATTTGGGCGAAAAGACAACGGTCGTACATAAAGTCGTCATTTTTAAAGTGCGTCGAGTAAAGTACCACGCTCTTCGATAGCTCCCATTCTTTTCACCTGACTGCGATAACCCGCGGCTATTGAAGCTTTACGTTTTTTGAGAGAGATAGAGAGAGAGACTCTTTATTAGAAAAACATATTTTTGCCGGCGTCTGTATACCGCTGGCATGCTACTCTGCGTAGGGATGGGGAACGGGATTGACAGACAAAAGAAGAGAGGTAATGAAATAATAATAAAAAGAAAGAATATAAAAGATTGAAATGCGCAAGTGAACCTGATAGAAATATTTACAACGAGTGTGTCAGGTAAGTTAAGGCTTTGCTATGTGAAATAATCATGCAACCATTAAAGCTTTCCGACTAGGCCAATTTTTGACAGGTAATTAAACAGGGACTGTAAAACCCGTCGCTGTTTAGAAGGGCCGGGCACCGAGCCTAATATGCTGTGCAACGTTAAATAATCGTGACAAATCATGTCCATTTGTCTCTCAAACAATGCTCTCTCATCGCGGTACGCGGAGCTGTCCAGTAATATGTGCTCCACTGTCTCTATGCTGCCACAGTTATCACAGCAGGGACTAGTGGTGCGCCTATATGCGGTACAAATAACTGTTCGTGTATGCCACGTTCAGTCGAAGACGATGGTACAGCGTCTCAAGTTGGCGAGGAAGTGTTGGGGAAATTTTCGCTCTCACTTCTGGGTCAATGCAACGCAGACAGTTACCTTGTTGGAGCGGCAGATTCTAGAGGCGGTCATTTTCTTGATAGGAAAAGCGTGAAAGCTGGTCCCGTCCGTAACATACGGGTTGCAGCAGCCTATGACCCCGCATTTCGTTCTACAAAAGAGTTTGCTTTTCGAAATCGGCCGCTCGTAGAGGAGCGCCACGCAGAAAAGGAAGGGATTTGGCTGCAGGGAGTTCTGCTGGTTCTGCTCAAGAGCGGCCGTGAGGCCGTGAACTGCGATTTACGTCATTTCCGTTTGTGTCTGATTTGCCCGGGCACACCGCTAGGGCTCCGCGTCGTCTGCTAATTGATAATTAGAGCATCGGTTATAAGTGAAGTACGCGATTTTTCACTCTGATTACCATTACGTACCCAACATACACTACGCATTCCGAGCTAATTCTGTCCAAGTCAAATTTTGTTGCAGTTGGCCTTTAAACGTACGCGAGCGTGTCACGGTGTGCACAAAATCGTAAGCTATAGCAATGTCACTTCAATACAATACCACATCTTGGGCTAGTTGCTACCGTCTGTTGAATTGGACGCAAATTAACACATACTAAAGTAAAACAACTCACACACGAAGCATCATTGGTACTTTGTGTATGTCTTTCTGTATCCCCCAGCACAGTTTCACTTTAATAAACGACACCGCCGTGTGCAAATTCACCCGTAATGTGCGCGGAATCATCGCAATCTAAGTGGGCTATTGTGTACTTGAACAGTTAGCCGCGCTAAATTGCTGGTGTAGTTTTTCATCAGTAGTAAACAAGCCCGTAACATATGGCTTATCCTACAGATTTCAGGACGCTCATAGCCACACTCTCCATGCATTGCGACATTACATTCAACATCCTGGTTTCGCTATTCGACCCGGTCGTCGGCGCAAGCTGACAAGTGAATGGCACGCAATCGATGGCGTCTATACGCCCTTTCGATAGGTTGCTTGCTTATCGGAACTCTATTGGCTTCTGATTCAAGGTTCAAATACTTCTTCCTTTATCACTGTTTTTGTCTCTATATGTCCAGTTGCTATTCTTACGCCCCTTTTTGATATGCTTCCCCTCTGATGCCATTGTTCACAGGTCTATTTCTACTCGACTTGTTTTCGGTACCGGCCAATAATTATTTTAGGCTCTTATTGCGATGTGTAAATCGTAACAAGAAAATCAATGTTCGCGGTACTTTCATTGCACTGAAAGGACTGAAAGGGGAACTCCGGTGCATTTTCGACCATATTGAGAAAATGCCGTTTTCAACTAGTATAAAAAGTCCTGTAGCAGCAAGGGTGGTTCATTTTGCTGAAGGACTCGTCAATAATTTTAAATAAGCAATAAACGAGGAGTCGAAACCGAAACAGGGAGCTGAGCTGCTCGTGCTGGGTATGCGATGACGTCACGAAGTCCGCTACACGCCGTCACGGCTAGCCAGGGTGTAAACATAGCACACGTGCTTCCTCTATCGCGCGATAAGCAAGCTGGCGATGTCATCGACGCGAAATCAAGCTGTGCCAGCCCGTCTCAACTTACCAGTGAAGAGTTCAGCGATGATTGCAGCTACTTATATGAGCGCGGAAGCATCGCCTTTTGATTTTGACCCGCCGGCGCGTGAAGTAGCTGACGCGCCCCGCATCGATCTCCTCGTTGCTCAATATTGTGCGTGCTTACTGTAAAACCCGATCTCAACGACGACCAAGACGCTAGCAGCTAACAAAGCCGAACAACTTTACTCGCGTCGTCGCCGCCTCGTAGAAGAAAGCGCGCGCTGCAACCGTCTGCTGGGCGAGGCGGGGTTCGAAAAGAGTAGGCACGTTACGTCACACACACAGGGTGGCCCGCGTTAACAGGCGTGATTCCGGAATGGGCTACGAATTTTAAAATTCGTTTCCTAAAAACTGAACGACTTACGGATGTATAATTTGGCACATATCATCAGAGTACCGAAGAGAACATATGTTTAAAGTTTAATTCAAATCGGTGAATATCGAAAAATTCCCGGAGTTCTTGAAGGACGCTCGCTTCTCTCGGAATCGGCAATAATTCTGCAAGCTGAACGCAGGGAGGGGGAGTTACAGCACTGCTTTTTAATCGCATTCAACGTCACCAGAGGCTGGGTAATACTGCAGCCAGCTTTTTTTTTTTTCATTACTCTCAACTATCATCATATATAGTAAACGTTGCACTGGTGTCAAAAGCGAATATTTGCACAGTCATATATACGCGTAGTTTTTAACTGTTCTTACGGTAAAGATCGCCTTCTATTCTGTGAACGTGCTCCAACGATTATGAAGTTGTTCAGGCCATTTGAGTGTAACAGTTGCTATGCGTTGAAATTTTAAAAAGCCGCGAATTTCACATGAAAAAAGCGCGTTGAGCTCAACTTACCTCAATTTTATTTACATAAGCATATGCTATACGCACCTATCCACTTTCTGCTAATTACCTTTGCTTTAATTAACATCAACAGGGACATCCAAGCACAATAATATTCAAAAAGTACAGAGAACGTCAGCTTCGCTTGTCAACGTTTGCATAGCTGCATGGTGAGATACGTTATCGGTGACCTTCTACACGGACATTTCTCGCTATTTGTAATGTGTACTTATCGGGGTTTTTTCTTTGCGTTATTATTTCTGAACAAGGTTACACCTTGTTCCTAATACTGGTATTTACCGATGGCGTCGCCATTGTCTCATTTGTTATTGCGATGGGACGGTGAATGTTGACGCAGTATTCATTGCATATATTTTCTGTTGTCGACAAAGCTAACAGGAACACCTAGGTAAGTGCGTGGCCATCGGTACGTAGTAATCACCTGGTTTATCGACGAGGTTGTGTGAAGGTACTCTGCGAAAGAGTTATCGGTGACTGACAGACAGCTGCACGCTGAAAGGCATGCAGTCACCAATAATCAGAGCAACGATTAGGCGCTCGACAATGACCAGCCAGCGAAAACTGCAGCGACTTGCAAGTCTTTCAGGATGGGCTGTAGAAGGGAATAAGGAGACAGAGGCACCGTGCACCTGCACGAGTAAAGTCGTCGGCACATATTGGCACCTATACGTTAAAAGTCCCTTTTTCGGCCCTCATTTTGATTGCACGCAGACCTTAAGCTCATCAAATATTTTGGCGAAGTATATATGTATGCGTTATGGCTGGATGGAAAGTAAGGTGGTGTGAAAAAAATCGAATCAAATGTGGACGACTGTCAAATCACTAACCGCAGTAGGGGTCACAACTGAAGAAGCACTTGTTGGGAGAAAAAGAGACGTTCTGATAAACTCATCTTCCAGAAACCCGATGAATAAGTTCTCATAAAAGTGCTTCCCCGTACGGGTAAAGTCTAGCGAAGTGCAGCTGTAGTCACAGTCCTTATATACTGAAGCTACTACGGACTCCCCATGAAGAAACTCAAAGATAAACAGTGAGAGAGAGAGAGAAAAGCAGTGGCAGGGAGGTTAACCAGACGTATGCCGCCCGGTTTGCTACCCTGCACTGTGGGCGAGGGATGAAGGAGTGAAAAGAGAAATAGAAGGGAAGAGCGAGACAGGGGGAATCGCGCGCACACTTGGAGGAGCGCATCAAGTCTGCAGCCGGTCGCAGACACCTGAAGAAACTCAGAATTCACACAAAAGTAGTGTAGTAATTCGCTTTCTCAACTCAAAGCAATGAGGTCTTTGAGAGAAGTATATCGATTGTGACACCAAGAAATCAGTCAGTTCACCTATTGCGTATTGTTTATTTCACAAAGCACGTGCTGTTTCCGATGCGCTACCAAAAGCAACAAGCGGACAATCTTCAGGTGAAAGCCGGAGCTCTAGTCATGGTGGTTGCGATGACAACCGCACCACCAGTGCCTTAGTCTTCTGAGTCATCTATGAGCTGGCAGTGTACGATAAGCACTCCGACTTGTACGTGGAACACGGATAATAACAAGAGAACTGGAACCAGTAAAACCTTATCAGTTACTCGATCGTTTCAGGAGTTTCTGGTGTTGCACAGACGCCCCAAGTTTAATCGCGCTGTGTAATTGTGAACGTCCTCTCCACACCTTATTACCGGACGTATTATCTATCCATAGATAATACTTCATGCATGTCATTAACACCATCTCGATCTACTTGACGACGCAGCTGGCCAATGTAGCTTAACTTGGATGACAGTCCCCCCAGGGATGCATGTAAGGTTTGAGGTGCGAGAAGACGGAACTTCATTTCCATTCGTTACGGAACAATGCGTCGATTTGAACACCTCCTCTCCAGCGCCCGCGACGAGCTTACAGAAAAGGGACCAAATGACACAACGTTACAAGGCACACTGCAAAGTAGGGATGACGACCTACTGTTTAAGTAGGGACGATCAACTTTTAATTCTTAATATGCGTAGTATTTACATTAACAGAGAAGAGGTACTCATGGTTAGAACGGAAACCACCTGGCACGGCTCTCTTGCACAGACGAGTGGCAGGCGTGCCGCTGTTCTCGGGCCGGAGCTTGTATATATTCTTAGGTTGTAACCGACTGTAGGAGCATTTTTCACGCTTCCTGGTTTTTGTTTCGTAATAAACCTGGCGCTCCGCCTGCAAAGGTGTACTGAAACGCCTTTGTCTGAAATACAGCTTTTTTGTCTATGAAACTTTATTTCTCGCTTAATCATCGAATGGAAGCCTGCTATATGGTTGTGATGTTTGCGGTGTAGACGGGGGCACATTTTAAACGAAGCACAAAAGTATTATTTAATTGTAAAGGGTTTACTGTTTTGCTGCGGGACACTGCGACTGCATCCGCAAACAAGAGTGCACGCATTCTAAGCTTCCCGATGCAATAATGGTAAGTACTATGATGCTGATACAATTCAAAGCTGAAAAACATATGGGGATCCATTCCAAGTAGGGGCGTAGCCAGAAATTTTTTTCAGGGGGTGTACCTCCCTGATCTGAAGTGGGGGTTCGGGCAGGCAGATGTGATCGAGTGTTATTCTGTGCTCTGTATGCCATGGCAAAAAAAAGTCCCGGGGGGGGGGGGGCACGGGTCCGGTGTGCTTCCCCCCCCCCCCCCGGCTATGCCACTACGCCCCTCCTATGGACAAGTTCGGGGTGGGCGAAGGCACACCGCCCTCCCCCCTCAGTATTTGACGTGGAGAGTTGGTATGCAATGAAAACATAGCCCTGTAGCTGTAGAGCTAAATATCTTTATGTGAGATTACAAAACAATGAAGTACCAGTTAGACAAAGTTTAAGACTCTTTAGCGCGTCATGTTTATTATTTTACTGAATGCCAGCTTTCTGGTTTCTCGCTGTGTGCTACTGCCTCCGCAGCAGTAACTACAAAGAATACGGTATTCTACACGTCCTACGTTTGTGAAGATTCGATAACCTCTATGCGTTAGAATGCTGAAGAGCAATAATGGCAGCAACATTTAGCTGTCAGAATTATTCCATTTACCGAACGCATACTTGAAGTGGAAGCCAAAAACGACGTCGCGAATTCTTGTACATCGCGCCAGTGCACAGTAATTTTGGAACGAGCCACATGTTCCTTCACGCGTTGTACCGTATGCAGAAGACGTGAAAAGATGCGGTGAGAGAGACGTGTTAAGCAAAATGATGACGGTAAATATGGCCAATAAAGGTGAAAGAGAAGTATATGAAAGTATGCTTGATGCGAATGTCAGAACGAAGTGCTTTGTTTCGATTTCCTTGTTTTCTCGTTTGATTTTTATTCTGTACACACTCGTGACGTTATGGTCCTTCAGTCCGTTTTGGAGTTGTTCTTCACTCATATATTTTAAGTCATCGTCAGAAATGACACTTCGGACAGTGTTTAGTGGTCGGTGAGGGCTAATGGATACTGGAATGTCTTCGAAGGCAGTGATTTTTGAAAGGTTCTCGTACTGGTGTTGGTAGAGCACTTCCAAAAGAAGGTCCCCGTTGGCTAGCTCCTTTATTTTATATGTTTGCCCTAAGGTGTCGGTTAGGGTTCTGTAGACATTGTAGGGAGAAACATGTCTTGCTGTTATTTTCGAGTGCTCGTTGTGAATCACGTGGAATCTAGGAAAGGTGATTTTGTTGTTCGTAAAGAACTTGGCCGTTGCATCGATGCGCGTCCTCTTCCGAGGATGGCAATCAGGTGAAGAAAGCGAAGTGGCCATAAAATTTGTACGTGTTTCGGCTGCCCACCACGGAGCACAATGAGGAGACGGGACAGGAACTCACGAGCAAGACCTGCCCGCGCCAGCTGTATACCGCGACTATATAAGCAAATATGGCTGAACTCAGGATGGTTAGCCACAGAAGGTAAACCCTTGCCGCCGGGAGAAGAGGAAATAAGCTGAAGTGAGGAGGATTGGATAAAAGGAGGAGAAAAAGACGAAGGTGTGGGGAGACAGGAAAAGGCGACTGCCGATTTCCCCAGACACGGCAAAGCCACGCATGGCGGGGCGTGGGAGGGGTCTAAACCCCCCGTTAGCTCGGATCCGTGGTGTCGCTACACACCAAACGCCTGCTCGCGCAGACGCCTCTGCGGGGTTGAGCTAATTGATCGGATATACTGGTACAGACATTTAGGCTTCAGAAAACAGAAATGAAATGCCTTCGGTCAGGATTGGCGCCATAATTCTTTTTCGGAGGCGTCCATTACTATCTTTTTTTTAACAGCGAAACTGCTTAAGGTGTCGGTAACTTGTGCTCCGTCGTAGGAGAAGCTCTAATCATCATGAGCCGGCACGCGCTCTCTTCGTTCTCTTCACAGTGAAGCTGTTTAAGCCATCGGTAACTTGTGCTCCGTCGTAGGAGAAGCTCTAATCATCATGAGCCGGCACGCGCTCTCTTCGTTCTCTTCACAGCGAAACTGCTTAAGCTGTCGGTAACTTGTGCTCCGTCGTAGGAGAAGCTCTAATCATCATGAGCCGGCACGCGCTCTCTTCGTTCTCTTCACAGTGAAGCTGTTTAAGCCATCGGTAACTTGTGCTCCGTCGTGCAGAACTTCTCAGGTTGGTATATGCGCCGCAGGAATTGGGCTAGCCTCACTACCGGGTACTGCAGGTGCGAGTGTCAAACGAAAAGGAACACGTGAAAAAGTGAGAGAGAAAGAAAGAGATTGAAAGGAAGATGTAGAAAATAGGGAGAAAGAAAGCGATAGAAAGAAAGAGAAAACTAGAGAGAAATAAAGCGAATAAAGAAATAAATGATAGAAACGCAGAGAGAGACATAGAAAGAGAAAGAAACAGACACGAGAAAGAGATTAAAAAAAGAGAGAGCAAGACAGAAAGAGAAAGAAAGAAACAGATATAAAAAAGAGATACAAGCAACAGAGAGAAAGAGAAAGAAAGAAGAATTGAAGAAGAAAATAAAGAGAGACAAGCAGTGGCGTATACGACCACTGCTTCGGGGGGGGGGGGGGGGGGCACGGGCACGGTATGCACTCCCCCCCCCCCGAATTTTTTTTTTTTTTTTTGCTATGACATACAGAGCACAAAATGAAGGAAAGAAGTGGAAATCTTAAGGGCTCGTTTTTCTTTGTTATACACAATATTAATGAGCCCTAACAGACAATAATGCCAAGGAAAGTGTAGGGGATGTTATTAGTAGTAAATGTAAGGTAAATGTGAAGAAAGAAAAGTGGACGCAAAGTTAACTTGCCGCGGGCAGGGACCGAACCTGCGACCTTCGAATCTGAGCTACCGCGGCGGCCATCCCCCCGTCCACTTTATGGGGTATATATATACATTTAAACGTGAGTGTGTCAGTCAGCGCCGCCAGTAGCCATGACGGCGAGATGACTCTAAACGTTGAGAAAATCAGCTGCTTTAATAATTTCCTTAAAAAAGCACAGATCAGCATTTAACTGCACTATAGATAACCCCACATTTAACACAGTGAAGGAGCACAAGTACCTTGGCTTAACATTAACACACGACTTTAGATGGGAACGCCATGTTAACAGTGTTACCTCGAGCGCACTAAAAAGTCTTTTTTTTTAAAAAACAGACGTCTCAGACCAGCAACCCCAAACACAAATCTACTACCGTATAACACATTTGTCAGATCGATTTTGTAATATGCCAAAGCTTGCTTCCCTTTCACCAAAGATCTCATTAACAAATTAGAAGCTGTAGTTCAAATGAAGGCCTAATGATTCATTTACAATAAATATATATCAACAGACTCAGCCATAGATTTGTGAAAACAGGCTGGTATCCTCACCTTACAGACCCGAGCCAAGCTTGCGCGATTAAAAATTACCTACCAAATAATCCATACCAAAAAAATTAAAAATACACAGTTCCAAGTATAGCTATCCATAACACAAAAACGAACTACCCGACATAAACGCTCGCTATCATTAAACAAAAAACCCAATTCATACGGAAAGTCTCAAGCATTCGTTTTTTTTTTTCGTTTTTTTTCCTTCAATGACACGTGAATGGAACAAGCTGCACCCGCTATTGCAAACAGCCAAACCTTATCTACGTTTTTCACATTTGTCGAAAACGAATTGCATGCATCGCAGTTATCATCTGTCTGTGTCACCTTTTATTACTGCGCCATTTTCACTTTGTCATTTAATTATTTGCACACTTAATCCCAATTTCTTAACGACACTTCGAACTTGATAGATTATCTCTTGCGTAATGGCAAGTTTACAACCCTTTATTACTTTGTTATGACTGGGTACCTTCATTTATTTATGCTAATTGTATACCTCTTACCTCTTTTCTTTAAGGTCTACAGTTTACATTAAAGCCTAAGTCTGCAGTCTAAAGTTGTTTTACAGCGAAAGCTGTTATGAGATCATTTCACCGGCCGTTTTTGGCGCCGTAGTTGTCCGCCGCCGCCGCCGCCGCCGCCGCCGGTGTCCGTAACCAGTATCGCTCGAAATAAGAAAAAAAACGAAATAAGAAAAAAAATCCAGGATGGAACGAGGTTCGAACCTGGGCCCTCTGCGTGGGAGCCCAGTATTCAACCTCTAAGCCATGCCGGTGCTTGAAACCGCTTTGCAAAAAGGTCCTATACAGGCTTTATGTCGGGAAGGAACCACATTAGCATATGCAATATAGCGTGGTTGAAGAGTAAAATAAGCACCAAGTGTCGCACAACGCGAATTCTGTAACCAGGCGTCACACAATGCGAATTGCGCAACGAGTAGGTTGTTGAATGCTTCCAACCAAGGAGGCTTAAACCTCCTTCCAACCCATTACAGGGCTCTGCAATAATTCTTCGTCGTCATCAGGCACAGCATCAACAAAGTGCGCATAATGCCTTACATGCGTTTAGCAGGTACCGCGGCTCTCCGTAGAATGACAAAAAATGGCACAGTGCCTGCTGCCCTACTTCTCAAAAATTACAATAATTTATAGCGTAGTGGGTTCCTCGCAAGTGCACTTGTATTGGTTGCCAAGGAAGCCAATAAGCGCATGATCCATTTCCTCGGGGTCTCAGTAAAATTAGAATGATTTAGAGCGTAGTGGGTTCCTCGCAAGTGCACTTGTATTGGTTGCCAAGGAAGCCCATAAGCGCATGATCCATTTCCTCGGGGTCTCAGTAAAATTACAATGATTTATAGCGTAGTGGGTTCCTCGCAAGTGCACTTGTATTGGTTGCCAAGGAAGCCCATAAGCGCATGATCCATTTCCTCGGGGTCTCAGTAAAGTTCTTCGCCCCCCCCCCCCCCCCCCCCCGTCTCTCTCCCACGTCAACGTATGTTATACAGTATGACGGGAGAAGGAAATAGCGACCGGGCGTCACCCAATTCAAATTACATAACTGGTGGGCCGTTTAAAGCTTCCAACCCATTACAAAGGGCTGAGCCATAATTCTTCATCGTCATCAGTCGTCGCGTCAACAAAGTGCACATAATGCCTACAGACGTGTAGCTGGTGCCTCGCTTCTCCGCAGAATGACAAATAATGGCTTAGTAGGTGCTTCCCAACTTCACAAAAATTGCGATTTATGGCATAGTGGGTACCTTTCTAGTGTACTTGTATTGTAGCCCCAAGAGAGCTTACAGCGGGCTCTAGAAACGCCGCTCTTTCAGCTTTCGCTGTGACTGTGCTGCGGTTTCAGCGCAGGCCTGGCGTCTTTTTTGAGGAACACTCAGCTTAACCAAAGCCTGTGAAGGACTCTTCTTATGTATATATGTGTGTTTGTGACTGTATGTACTATTTGTGTGTATATGGTGTATATGTGATCATTGTATATACCATAATCACCGACACCTGGAGTAGCACGCCAGGCGACAAACCAGGCTAACCTCTCCGGGCATTTCATTAAAGAATCTTATCTCTCCTTGACTGGATCGACAATATAAATAAATAAATAAATAAATACCAATGCTTTTATACCAAGCGTGTTAGGAAAGTAATGTTTAAGTCATCGGAGACGCGGAAGATATCCGGCCCGGCACTAACCTCAGTACACTTAGATGGTAACATTACTTTTCCGGGCCTACAAGCGGCGCTGAAGTGAATGCCAGTCAAATTTTGTCCTTCATCGCTTTTCTGTTTTGTACCGCATTCGAAAGCATACCGTCTGAAGTGTCCAACCTTGCAGCGGTTTCTCTGGAAAGTGAGTAGAAAATTTTAAAACAGAATTTTTCGATCTGCGTTCGGTCTTCTTCCATTGGTGTGAATACGCCCCACAACACTGGTTGGTGGACGCGATGACGATTGCAGTGCCGCTAAAACTTAAAACCGAAAGCACATATCATTTCTGTAGGATTTTTTTTTTCTCTGAACACTAATGCAATGAATGTAACAGTCGTTTTAAGCGCACCATCGGTTAAATGAAGCCTTATTATACGATTACAGAACACTCGTTTTGCTATGATTGCAGTCTATGCGTTTATTTTAGCAGTGCTGCCGCACTCTTCCCACAGACGTTTCTGTAACGGTCTTGCAGGCAAACGATGTAACGAAACTCCTGTACTGATGTAGCGATTATAAATGCATGCCTTCACAGCGCAGCACGCGCGAGACATCCTAACGACAGTGCAGCGTAACGGTACAACCAGCGCGGGGTGTTGAAGCAGACGAACTCGAAAGCGGCGGCGTCGGCCGCGGCGCCAGGCGTCTTTTTGGGCGCGTGAGATAAAAAAAATACAGCAAAAATTACTTTTTGACGCAATCGAAAGCTGTTTCAAGAGCGGAAAATACACTCTCAAGTTCTACATGTTTGTTTTTAAGCAAAATAAGTCCACCTGCGTGGATAGTCTGTCACACCTATAGATTGCGGGAATTGCGACCACTTTGCTGTTGGGTGACGCTAGCGGTCATTCTTTCACGGTTTTCAACATCGGATTAAAATTATAATTCTTTTTTTATGGGACGAAAGCGCGCTCGTTGTCGCCGATGTGACGAACGATCTTCTCATTTTTATCACAATCAAAAAAATTTTCCGAGCGGTAGACAGTCCCTTTAAAGTTTCACACCATTTGCCGGTGCTAGCGCGGGCCACTAAAAAAAATGTTTTTTGCAGTTCGTGAACATCGGCTGATATGCAGAGCGTGCATCTTATCTGCGCTCTCTTATCGCCGGGATCTGTGCGACGCCTCATCCGAGCAGTGAAGGTGCATAATGTGCATCAGTTAGAACTTCCCACCGTCCAATTCCATCTGGAACTATTACGAAATTTCGGTTTTTGAGTTTTAATTAAGTGCGGTATTCGGTCTGGCTACACATTGCGGCTCCTTTCTGCAGTGGACTACCGGTGCACCAGTAGTGTAGGCATTGTTTACCTGTCTAGTTTGAGCTCGGATGATACAGGGAACTTTGACTACATGGTGTAACGTTTTCTGGCTTTTCTATACAAAGACCACGAGAACAAAACACATTGGTTTTAGCTACAATTTCTTTTTTATGGCTGTCTTTTCGGCGAATATGTTTAGGCGTGTTTTAACCCGTGCCCAGTTGCATGTGTCTTTTTTCCTTATGACGCGTGTCATTGTCTTGTGCACTAGCACATGTATTAGTGAAATAATGTTCTTGTAGTGCAGCTATTTTGTCAGACATTCGCTCTATTTCCGGAGTCTTCACGCAACCCTTCTCTTGAGAGCTTACGCTAACGTTTTCACCGCTCTAAGAGTGTTGGAGATTCGCCCAAAACCTAAATAAACAAAAAGGTTTGAGAACAGCGGGCACTCAGCGCCCTGCCGACATTCCGCAGCACTCGTATACTGTTATGCGTAACGCATAAAATTAGGTGGATTAACAGTAGCGTGTGGGGAATTTGAGGAATCGAATGACCAGTTAAGCCACTCTAACAGTGGGAATGGTTTAAATTTTACCATTTGAAGGCGTTAAAAGAGATGAAATTACGGAAATTTCCCCTCCTCGGAATAGGAAGGGAATGGAGCGCTGCAGTCCGCATCTCTGGCCTACAGGTAGCAGGTCACACTGCTTGCCAGTCTGACCCCTCCACGGACACAGTTACTGTATATGAAGATGCTTGCATAGGTCACTGGCACATATTGACTCCAACGGTCAGGCCAAGATAATGAAGATGACGATGCCGCCGCTGTGACGTGTTGCTTATGACGATTCTTTCACAAGTGGCGCAAACCCCATTGCGGGGGATATAAGCCAATTTAGTGGTGTTACGATAGCAAAAAAGGTGGATGAAAATGTAACGGGAAAAACCGATTATCTATCGAACAAAATAATGTGGAATACAACAGGTGTAAATGTTACTATAGACAACCGCCAAGCACAACCACCGCGTGCACATTTCCTTTTCGTCATTTACATCCTAAAGTTATCCGATAATGCGTGTTCAGCTTGTAAGGAAAAACAAGCGCCAATGGTTTCACAGAGGTACACAAAAGGCAGGTCTTGGCGCAGCTTTGTGCACCAGCTGTGACGATTTTTCAGTTGTTCGTTTTAGCCGCGATAGCGCTGGTCGCATGTGGCATTGAACAGCTATAGGTCGGCGGAGCAAGCCAACCCAGCTGCTGCAAGCGACTTAACACAACCCGTTCCGACGTTCGTCGATCCGTCCCATCAGTATTACCGTCGACGTATAGCAATAGACTGAGCAGCTGGGCTGTTATATGTGGCTGCGGCGCTTGCGGGCTGCGGCGAAGCTGTTTGTAAGGGTGGCTGAGTAGAAACTGCTGCCCTGCGGCATTCGAGCACCTGTAGAACATTTATTGATATTTGCGAGAACAGTGACAAACACCTCTGCTGGATGTTGCTAGTCGTTTCCCGGGCACACAACAGCGTATGGACCGGCGTAGCCTATAGGGGGTGTTCAATTTTTCAGTTTTGCATGTGTGTATGTATACACGCGCACATACAAACGCACGCCCGAACACACATAAAAGTGGTTTAATCCCCCCCCCCCCCCCACCCACCCAAAAACAACTCTGGCTACGCCTCTGAACGTAGGTACCAGACACGGCACAATTACTCCTAAAAAGTAATTAAACTACATTGCTAATTATTTTCTAAAAATTTTTAAAATGTAATTAAGTTGCATTAAAAATAGCAGCTGACCGAAAGAAAATACATTACGTTACTAGTACTTTTGAAAAGTAATGAAATTGTTTTGAAGTTATAATAAAAGTTCGGAAAGGTAGTGGTGGTAACAACTTTATCAAGAACTCCTGAAAATTCGTGGCCTGGAAATAGGCCACACCACTGTCTCGTTGCCGCCTCACGGGTCGAAAGGGTTTTTTTTTTTTTTTTTTTCGAGGGGCTCGTTTCCTTGTTAGACACAACCAAATCAATTTACCAGGCCCTATTCCTTCCTTGACTTAATTGTCTGTTGGATTCATTTGGTTGCGTTTAAGAAAAGTTCACCATTCGTGCACGACTCATTTACTCATTATTGACAACACATTTATATTGAAATTGCAGAGATCTTTGTTCAACTTCCCACGCTTGAGGTTTAGCACTCAGATTAACTTGTCTTTGTTTTTTTGTGTGCTTTTTTTTCTCATTTTTTGCTAAATTTTTTTTACGCCATAAGGGAAGCGGATATGGTATATTTTAGTCAAAAATAGCTGGGAAGGTAAGGAGTAATATTCTTGTTTGCATTAATTCATTACATTACTAAATTACTAGCTCACAAAAGTAATTCATTACATCACTCATTACAGCAAAAAGTAATGTATTGACTGCCAAGCCTGGTCGCAAGATAAGATAGTCCATATAGAGGAGCACTCCTTGGAAAAAATTATCCATGAGCGCTAAAGCAGCGATACATAATACACGAGACGAGGGCACAATAAGATCTCATGTCGCTATGGCAAAACTGCATGACTAATCTGTCCGACGGTGTATAAATTCTGTCAGTCTATATTCAGAGAATGCATCTAGTACGACGCGATCAAAGTGAATTGTTATCAGTGCCATCACTAAACAAAAAGAAAGAAAATTTGCTTACCGATACAGCACGTTAATTCTTTAGTGCGTGAAGACGAAATTGGGAGTCTCTGCACGTCCTCGGTTTTCGAGCGGATGTTCTTTCTGCGTCGTTGCACACGAACCATAGCAGCCAACTTTCGGAAGGATCTTGGATCTCCAAGCGGTAACGAGCGGATGGCTTGTAATCAAGCTTCTGGCACTCTCCCGTTGTACCAGCCGTGCATAGCAATGTGGCAAGCTATAGGCGCGTTCGTGCATCACCTTCTTACGTACTCTGCTTTCGAGTCCAGTTCGGTTGCTCAACAGGCGTTACTCTCATTGGGCGTCACGCTTGCTTGCGTTGAGGCAATCGTGAGCAATCCATAATGCAGAAGGAGCTTCATATAGGGCCTTTAACTCATATTGTCACTACTCTATTGTCGTCTATCCCACACTATCTGCGATCGGCGATTTTTTTCCTTTTTATTTCTCAAAACGATTTGACAGTGTGCAGTCCTACCCCCTCCCACCCCATTTTTTTTCTCTCTCATTTGCTTCTGTTTTGCGATATCCTGTTTAGACCAGTGCACAATACGTGGATAGCAAAACGGCGCGTCGTCTGCTACGGGACTTCCGGTTCGAGGCCTAGCTCTTCGCTGCTTCAACGTGCCCGTTGTTCAGTGTAATCGGGGGGCCGTTTATAATTGTCCAGTAGTGATTGCATTTTTCATTCAACTATGCCGCATGGCTTTCCAAGATGTTATGCAGTAATTTTAGAGAAAAATATCACCGCGACTGCTAGGCGGAACACGGAGAAAGCGACGGCATATGTAACAGTGCCCGTACGGCTGCGCGGACTCTCGAACCGGAAGTCGATGCAGATGGCCGCCGTGGCCCACAATTCTTTGCGAGAGTCAGGTTTTTTGCTATCCACCTATTGCGTGGGGCGAGGTAAGGCACTCTGATCGAAAGTGTGTTTACGCCCCCTATCGGACATCTCTTCGACTTTCATTAGCACGCTTTTCCAGGTGGTCATGGTGGCCACTGCCTTGTGCATCTTGGTCTGCGACTAAATCTCATGCTTCTTTTCTGAAAGCCACTCCGCCGTACAACAGGAACGCACCAGCTGTCACCGAGGTACGAAGCTAAAGCTTATCACCCCGTGTGCACTTATCGCTCGCTGCAGCGACTGTCCACACTCCGTACATAACAGTGTGACCACCGGCGGCCTTGCTAATCAGTCTATGTGTGCTTAGTCAAAAGCAAATTGTGACCCGCGAGCTCCGGTCACTGGTGCAAACGCGAGAAGCATACATATTTGGCGAACGCCACTACAGCTCTCTATAGGCTTCCAAAGCAACATCGAGCGGCGCCACTGCTCTTATCTCAACTGGGGGCATCCACGACCACAACACTGCCGCCCCACTTCCGCGCGCGCGCAGAGCTCTCGGGTTGCATCTGTGGCGCGTCATAATGTAAGTGTTACTGACTAGCAGTGCTCTAGGCCGAATGAGGAGCGCATGCGCGCACGTGTCCTTGGCGCCGCCGCTGGCAAATCCGGCGACAAACCGCCTTCGCAGGCAGCGTCTGCCCCCAGTAACGCATAGCTCAGCCGCGTGAGCGTCGCGCCCACACTTGCGCTTGGGTTCCCTATAAGCGAGCCTTGTCGGAGTGTTGGCTTTTCCTGCGCATTATCTCTACGCTCTTTCCTTGCTTGACTAGTTTAGTTCTGACACCTTCTGCAGCTGTTTACGCGCGCTTCTTTCTATGTGTTCCATCTGGTACGTATACGACAGTACACGCTTCATTTCCATTTAATCGATAACTGAGTCACGCCGGGGTGCTTGTAGCCGCACCCCGCTCAATGACGCCGGACATGTTCAATAAAGTTTTTACTCACTCACCCTGAAGAGAAACAGTATAGTGTGGAGCGGAAGGGCGACCAGCCAGCTGTTAGCTTATACCGCTCGTTCGTAGTTTGTTACTTTACCCGCCTTTTCTTTAGTGTAAAGAAGGTGTTGGCACCGTCCCGTGGCACGTACTTGAAAATAATTCCACAAATAGATGTATACAGTTCTCATTCAAGTGAACGCACGCAGAGCTCACATGGCGTGATTGACAGAGCAGCACATGCAAGCCACACAGCCATTGAGTGAGACAGTAACAACACTGCAACTATGCAGCCGCCCCTCAAGGAAGATAACGCTATACACACACAAGAAAGCACCTTCACAGCACTGGTGTGTAGCATTATTGCAGTTTAGAGTACAGTGAGGAAACGAATTCGCGTGTCCTCGGTCACTTGCTTATTAATTTTCTGGACAAAGTATTCGACATTTATGTCGCTCGTTATTTGACAACATCATACCTCTGTAAAGATAGAGTAATGACAGGAAGAACAGCAGTAGCTCAGATTACGAAACGCGACCCTGTGAAACCTCGTGATCTTTTTTATGCATGACAAAGTAAGTACACTGTACAGATCTCACACTAGGCAAGCTAAAAGATTTCCTTGTTGGACTAGTTGATTTTGCATTACTAAATAGATAAATTAGAGCAACAACGGACAACTGACACAAAAAAGCGAGACAAGGACAAGTCTCACCTCAACTGTTTAACAGCAGAAAACGGGTACACAGAACATTTGTTTACCTTCACTGCTATACCTAACACCAGTGAAGGGTTATACTGAATATTTTGTGTCGCATGAGCATACAGAATGATAACAAAACGACACGTGTACATCAAAGGCAGTTGAGCAAGAAATTAAAGTCATAGTCAAGTAACACGATCGTAGTAACACTCATACTACGATGTCTACTCTTTCATTTGTGTAGAACAAAGGCTTCCATTGAAAGTCTAAACGAAGTGTTACCGCTCCTACCTAGCGGCTGTCTCCGAGAATCGAGTGCTACACTGCGTCTTTATCCTCTTGTCTATTTTTTGCGCATGTTCCTCCAAGCGGTCGTTCACGCAACGTTCGGTTCGGCCTATATGTGATTGCCCACAGCTTAAGTGGATGGCACAAGCCACCCCTCTGAGGCACTTAACGAGGGCTTCTCATGCCTAGTGTGACAGCTTTCACGGGCAATTCGAAGGCACAGCTTAGCCAGATCGTTGGCAGTAGAAAATGCAGGCGCCCTTGCCCTGTCAGGAAAATGGGCGCAAGCTATGACGTGTGCGTGCCTGACGTACTACTTTCTTTCCTCCTTTTACAGCGAAAGCTGTTATGAGATCCCAACGACGGCCGTTTTTGGCGCCGTAGTTGTCCGCCGCCGCCGGTGTCCGTAACCGCTATCGCGCGAAATAAGAAAAACCAACATGGCTGATCCCTCCGCCATAGGAATCAGTATAACACGAAAGTGAAACGCGTCTTCACAGTAGTGCTTATTGTGTAGGGATGTATGAGAGCTTATACAATGTATATTAGTGTTTGGCCGCTACAGCACCGTTTGACGTGGATGCACCCACGTTGACGCCTAGTGGCACATCTCCATCGCGACGACTAAGAACACGATGATGATTTAAGCGTTGTGGTAGCTGAAGTTGTTTACATATACCTGGACACAGCGTATCGTGAATCCCGCCCAAAGATGACATCAACAAGCACATAATAAACAGTGGTACTCGATATACACCTCTTAAAAGCGTCGTCAATTAAGGAGAGAAACAGCATCGTGTAATACTCGGGCTCACGAGTAATAGGGTAACCTACGCCTGTGCCCATGCATACACTACCACACAGCGCTTCAGCAACACGCGAGGCAGGGATTCGTATATATCTTGAGCCGCGAATGCGTGTAGGCGTTTCACGTCTCGCTGGCCTCTGTCTCGCACCAGAAAGGCGCGACATTGACCAGTCGACATCGTTGCCTTTCTTCAGCACTTATTGCAGCAGTTTTATTAGTCGGTGCAATCACACTCGAAGCTGTCGGCGAAGGAGAAACACCGTTAATGCATGTGGAAGCTGCACTACACCGAGCTGTCACACGCTAACACGAAGCGAAAGGCAAAGAACAAAACTACGTCTAGGGCGACTCTCCGATGCCAGCGCGGCCAGTGCTCCTCGCTGGTATCGAGCGCTTTAACCATTACCTCCGAGATTGCATGCAATTTCGGAGGCCATGCTTTAAATGCGTCGTCGCCGAATTGTTCCCGATCGGCGCTAGTAAGTGTCAAGACGCTTTACTTCACTGCACAGCTCACAGACTGTGGCACCACCCCACCCCGCCTAGCCCCGCCAAAGGAGAGCACCGTGCGATAGAGAATTTGTGGGAGATATAAGGCGCGTTTGTGGCGTGCTGTGCATGTGCCTCGGTGGCTTGGTCGGTAGAGTGCCGGGTGCCTATCGTCGTGGCCCGAGTGGTCATTGGTTCGATTCTCGGTTGAGGAACTTTTTCTTATAGTTCTTCTTCCTTTCTCATTCGTTAGCGCTCATTTTATGAACGTCATATCCGTGACGGAGATACGTCACTGAAGTCTACGTGAACCCCGGCGTAAAACACTTTCGTGTTAAAAAAAAATGAAATAAGAAAAAAATATCCAGGATCGAACGAGGTTAGAGCCTGGGCCCTAGCTCCGCGTGGGAGCCCAGTATACTACCACAAAGTCACGCCGGTGCTTGAAACTCCGCTGCAAAAAGACCCTATACAGGCTTCATGTCGGGAAAAATCGCATTAACATATGCAATATAGCGTGGCAGAAGAGCAAAATAACAACCACGCGTCACACAATGCGAATTGCGCAACGAGTGCGTTGTTGAATGCTTCCACCCCATTACAAAGGCCTCTGCCATAATTCTTCATCGTCATCAGGCACAGCATCAAGAAAGTTCACATAATGCCTTAGATGTGTTTAGCGGGTACCACGGTTCTCCGCAGAATGACGAAAAATTGCAAAGTGGCTCTTTCTCTACTTCACAAAAATTACATAGATGATTCAAAGCGTAGTTGATTCCTCGCAAGTGCACTTGTATTGGTTAACAAAAAAGCCCATCAGGCCCCCACGACCCCTTTCCTCAGGGTCTCAATAAAGTTATTCCCCTCTTTCTCTCTCTCACACACACACACACGTTAACGTATGTTATAAAGCGTGGTTGGAGAGTGAAATAGCAACAGGGCGTCACACAATGCGAATTACGTAACTAGTGGGTCATTTAAAGGGGTCATGAACCACTTTTCCAAGTAATGATCTAATGGCCTCAGTATCGGAGTGTACTGCCTCCCGAATCGATTGCCGCAAAAATTTCTCGAATCCGTCAAGAATCAGCGGAGTTACGGGGGTTTGGCGCACGCTCCCAGCGCTTTCTCTCTTTTCTCGTGCCGACGAGCGCACTGGAAGCTAGACAGGGAGGGATGGCATGGGGGAAAGAAGTTACGCCAGCGCGCGTCATGAAACGCGATCGCTCTCCCGCTGTGATTCGCTTGCGCGAGTGCGGCTACCGTGTACTGAGGAGGGCGCCGGCAAGTGACGGCACCCCGCGGCAAGAAGCGCATCTGATCCGAACGCCGCTCTCGATTTACGTCGGCTATCGGCCAATAAGCGTGCTATGTCTCTGCGACGTACAGCGGACAGACGCCCCGCCCACCGACGAGAGTGAGAACCGGCCTCTGTTTGAAAAGAGGGTGCCTGGGGAAACGGCAACTTCGCGCTCCGCTTGTGGCCATTACGCGGCGCGCACGACTATAATATTTGGCAGAGCAGTTCATAGCCGTGTCAGCTTTCCGCAGGATGTGTTTTTTCAATCAGCCCAAGGGGTGCTTCATGACCCCTTTAAAGCCTCCAACCCATGCAAAGGGCTCAGCCATAATTCTTCATCGTAATCAGCCGTCGCATCAACAAAGTGCACATAATGCCTTACAGATGTGTAGCTCGTACCTCTCTTCTCTACAGAATGACGAGTAATATCGTGGTGGGTGCTTCCCAACTTCAATAAAATTATGATTTATGGCGTCGTGGGTACCTTGCTAGTGTACTTCTATTAGTAACCCCAAGAGGGTTTACAAGGGTTTACAGATGCCGCTCATCCGGCTTTCTCTGTGACTGCGCTGCGCTTTGCGCGCAGGCCTGGCGTTTTCTTTTCTTTCTTTTTCTTTCTTTCTTTCTTTCTTTATTTATTTATTTATTTATTTATTTCTCTCTTTCCTTCTTTCTTTCTTTCTTCCCTTCTTTCTTTCTTTGCTTCTTTCTTTCTTCCTTTCTTTCTTTCTTTCTTTCTTTCCTTCTTTCTCTCTCTCTTTCCTTCCTTCCTTCTTTCTTTCCTCCTTTCTCTCTCTCTCTTTCCTTCCTTCTTTCTCTCTTTCTTCCTTTCTTTCATTATTTATTTATTTATTTCTCTCTTTCCTTCTTTCTTTCTTTCTTCCTTTCTTTCTTTGTCTTCCTTTCTTCCTTCCTTTCTTTCTTTGCTTCTTCCTTTCTTTGCTTCTTTCTTCCCTTCTTTCTTTCTTTGCTTCTTTCTTTCTTTCCTTCTTTCTCTCTCTCTTTCCTTCCTTCCTTCTTTCTTTCCTCCTTTCTCTCTCTCTCTTTCCTTCCTTCTTTCTACATCTTCTTCGCTTTGCTTTGTCTTCCTTTCTTCCTTCCTTTCTTTCTTTGCTTCTTTCTTTCTTTCTCTCTTTCCTTCCTTCCTCTTCTTTCTTCCCTTCTTTCGTTCTTTGGGCTTCTTTCTTTCTTCCTTCTTTCTCCTCTTGTCCTTCCTTCCTTCTTTCTTCCCTTCTTTCTTTCCGTTTGCTTCTTTCTTTCTTTCTCTCTTCCTTCCTTCCTTCTTTCTTGCCCTCCTTTCTCTCTCTCTCTTTCCTTATTCTTTCTCTCTTTCTTCCTTTCTTTGTCTTCCTTTCTTCCTTCCTTTCTTTCTTTGCTTCTCTCTTGTCTTCCTTTCTTCCTTCCTTTCTTCCTTCCTTTCTTTCTTTGCTTCTTTCTTTCTTTCTTTCTTTCTCTCTTTCCTTCCTTCCTTCTTTCTTCCCTTCTTTCTTTCTTTGCTTCTTTCTTTCTTTCCTTCTTCTCTCTCTCTTTCCTTCCTTCCTTCTTTCTTTCCTCCTTTCTCTCTCTCTCTTTCCTTCCTTCTTTCTCTCTTTCTTCCTTTCTTTGTCTTCCTTTCTTCCTTCCTTTCTTTCTTTGCTTCTTTCTTTCTTTCTTTCTTTCCTTCTTTCTCTCTCTCCTTCCTTCCTTCTTTCTCTCTTTCTTCCTTTCTCTCTTTGTCTTCCTTTCTTCCTTCCTTTCTTTCTTTCTTTCTCTCTTTCCTTCCTTCCTTCTTTCTTCCCTTCTTTCTTTCTTTGCTTCTTTCTTTCCTTCTTTCTCTCTCTCTTTCCTTCCTTCCTTCTTTCTTTCCTCCTTTCTCTCTCTCTCTTTCCTTCCTTCTTTCTCTCTTTCTTCCTTTCTTTCTTTGTCTTCCTTTCTTCCTTCCTTTCTTTCTTTGCTTCTTTCTTTCTTTCTCTCTTTCCTTCCTTCTTTCTTCCCTTCTTTCTTTCTTTGCTTCTTTCTTTCCTTCCTTCTTTCTCTCTTCTTTCCTTCCTTTTCTTTCTTTTTCTTCTCTCTCTCTCTTTCCTTCCTTCTTCTTCTTTCTTCCTTTCTTCCTTCCTTTCTTCCTTCTTTCTTTCTTTGCTTCTTTCTTTCTCTCTCTTTCCTTCCTTCTTTCTTCCCTTCTTTCTTTCTTTGCTTCTTCTTTCTTTCTTCTTTTCTCTCTCTCTTTCCTTCCTTCCTTCTTTCTTTCCTCCTTTCTCTCTCTCTCTCTTTCCTTCCTTCTTTCTCTTTCTTCCTTTCTTTCTTTGTCTTCCTTTCTTCCTTCCTTTCTTTCTTTGCTTCTTTCTTTCTTTCTCTCTTTCCTTCCTTCCTTCTTTCTTCCCTTCTTTCTTTGTTTGCTTCTTTCTTTCTTTCCTTCTTTCTCTCTCTCTTTCCTTCCTTCCTTCTTTCTTTCCTCCTTTCTCTCTCTCTCTTTCCTTCCTTCTTTCTCTCTTTCTTCCTTTCTTTGTCTCCCTTTCTTCCTTCCTTTCTTTGCTTCTTTCTTTCTCTCTTTCCTTCCTTCCTTCTTTCTTCCCTTCTTTCTTTCTTTGCTTCTTTCTTTCTTTCTTTCCTTCTTTCTCTCTCTCTTTCCTTCCTTCCTTCTTTCTTTCCTCCTTTCTCTCTCTCTCTTTCCTTCCTTCTTTCTCTCTCTCTTCCTTTCTTTCTTTGTCTTCCTTTCTTCCTTCCTTTCTTTCTTTGCTTCTTTCTTTCTTTCTTTCTCTCTTTCCTTCCTTCCTTCTTTCTTCCCTTCTTTCTTTCTTTGCTTCTTTCTTTCTTTCTTTGCTTCTTTCTTTCTTTCTTTCTCTCTTTCCTTCCTTCCTTCTTTCTTCCCTTCTTTCTTTCTTTGCTTCTTTCTTTCTTTCTTTCTTTCCTTCTTTCTCTCTCTTTCCTTCCTTCCTTCTTTCTTTCCTCCTTTCTCTCTCTCTCTTTCCTTCCTTCTTTCTCTCTTTCTTCCTTTCTTTGTCTTCCTTTCTTCCTTTCTTTCTTTGCTTCTTTCTTTCTTTCTTTCTCTCTTTCCTTCCTTCCTTCTTTCTTCCCTTCTTTCTTTCTTTGCTTCTTTCTTTCTTTCTTTCTTTCTTTCTTTCCTTCTTTCTCTCTCTCTTTCCTTCCTTCCTTCTTTCTTTCCTCCTTTCTCTCTCTCTCCTTCCTTCCTTCTTTCTCTCTTTCTTCCTTTCTTTCTTTGTCTTCCTTTCTTCCTTCCTTTCTTTGTTTGTTTCTTTCTTTCTTTCTCTCTTTCCTTCCTTCCTTCTTTCTTCCCTTCTTTCTTTCTTTCTTTCCCTCTTTCTCTCTCTCTTTCCTTCCTTCCTTCTTTCTTTCCTCCTTTCTCTCTCTCTCTTTCCTTCCTTCTTTCTCTCTTTCTTCCTTTCTTTCTTTGTCTTCCTTTCTTCCTTCCTTTCTTTCTTTGCTTCTTTCCTTCTTTCTTTCTTTCTTTCTCTCTTTCCTTCCTTCCTTCTTTCTTCCTTTCTTTCTTTCCTTCTTTCTTCCTTTCTTTCTTTGTCTTCCTTTTTTCCTTCCTTTCTTTCTTTGCTTCTTTCTTTCTTTCCTTCTTTCTTTCTTTCTTCCTTTCTTCCTTTCTTTCCTTCATTCTTTCTTTCTTTCTTTCTTTCTTTTGTTCTTTCTATTGCACTGTTCACTCCCAACTGTCTCCTTCCTCTATGCCGGGAATTGAACCGTCATACACGTGTTTAGCAACGCAACACTTCATCTGCTACAGGAAACAACGATGGTTATTCATTCATATCCAAGCAAGAATGAAATGTGGCAACGTGTAATGAGAATTCACCTCGATAACTTCGGTCAAAGATTAGATTTCCGTATCAGAAACGGCTGATCGCCGACAAGCCCACGAGCATCGGTTATTGGAAAACGGCGCATACAGATACGCATGTGACCGGCACACCTTCGAGGGCCTTATTTGTGTACACCCGAATTTGTGCACGCTCGCGGGCGCCGTTCTTTTTTTTTTTCCTCGGTCCAGCCTACAACGCCAATTTGTGAGGCATTAAAAGCTTCGCTTAAAAAACGAGAGGCCTATCATGACTGTCTCAAGCTTTTTGGTGTGACACCTGGTGCAGATACTGTATCACCTCCGGCCTCAAATTCGACGATTTCTCTGGCAAAGACGGTAATGCTTGCCTCAGCCTCCTTCCAGTTTACGACAATAATGATTAATATTATTTCTATTGGCATATTTTTGAAACGGGCGGCGACAAGTAATCACCAATGAAAGGGAAAATTCACAACATGTCTTGTTGCACAAAGAAGGGTTAACAGCGCGAACACACACCCACAAGAGAGACGAGGAGACGACACGGACACACAAGCGCTGACTTACTACTGGATTTAGTGGCAGAATGACACGCCATATTTATACCAGAGTGAAACATGGAAAAAAGAGAGAGGAGTGAATAACAAGGTTTAGCAAGGCACAGCGCCGTACAGTGAACCAACTCGCCCAAAAAGAAGCCTTGATGTTGTTGCACAAAGCTACATGGAAATACACACAGATTTCCCAGAAAGAAAGCTTGTTAGTTGACGAAAAATTCGTCCTGGTCCGGCGATCGAACCCGCAACAAGCGCCGCAACCAACGTCAACTAAGAAGCTGTCTTTCTGAGCAATCTGTATGGATTTCCTTGCAGCTTTGTGCTAGAAAACTGGTGGTTGTGAATTTTCCCTTTTGTAACCCTTCCGCCACCTTGCGGGATAGATTGTTTGTTCCAACCTATATTGTTTGTTCCTATCTGGTTTTATTACATCTATCGCAGCCTAGCATCTTTAGCTATGTCTCTCTGGTCGTTTCTTTCTCAAGCCCCTGTTTCTATAAAGTAATGTTACCTACGCATGTTTATAACTACTCCGGTTCTGTCGATCTCGGCCTCGCTAGCTTTTCTTTCTTCTTTTCACTAATACTCTAGACGTCTTTTGCTTTGCTTGAGTACTGACCAGTTCACACTTCCATCCGCTTTGAATCTCAGTGCCTCTGAAAGTTGGACGCTTTCTAATACCCTTGTTATACACAGGCAAGTTAACTGCAGTTAAGACCAACCACGGTTAACCGCGTTGAACCACGGTTAGCGCCAAGCGCGGTTCGCCGATGTTACACGGCGCACAAGCGACCTCGGTTAAAGCGGACTTGCTTGGCGTGAATGGCTCTGCGTCTGGCGGCAGTCCGGCGTTCAACTCGGCTGTTATTGCCGCGTCCACTTTCGCATTCCTTGAGGTGCTCCGCAGATGATGCTAATTGTTTTCCCAAAGCCTAATCAGGCTTTCTGTGGTTCGTTCAGTCCAATTCCTTCGTTTTTCACGAACGCTCGCGGCGTACACACGTCCTCCATGGAGGCCGCCATTTTCTCGGTTAGCCGCCAAACCAAGGTCGCCAAGCTCGGTTTGGTACAACCACGGCTAGCGGCATAACCGCGGTTTCGCATACCGTGTAACATAAGCGAACCGCGGTTACGCGTAACCGCGGTTCGCTTAAACCGCGGTTGTACCAAACTGAGCTTGGTGACCTCGGTTTGGCGGCTAACCGAGAAAATGGCGGCCTCCATGGAGGACGTGTGTACGCCGCGAGCGTTCGTGAAAAACGAAGGAACTGGACTGCACGAACCACAGAAAGCCTGATTAGGCTTTGGGAAAACAATTAGCATCATCTGCGGAGCACCTCAAGGAATGCGAAAGTGGACACGGCAATAACAGCCGAGTTGAACGCCGGACTGCCGCCAGACGCAGAGCCATTCACGCCAAGCAAGTCCGCTTTAACCGAGGTCGCTTGTGCGCCGTGTAACATCGGCGAACCGCGCTTGGCGCTAACCGTGGTTCAACGCGGTTAACCGTGGTTGGTCGTAACTGCGGTTAACTTGAAGGGTCTTGCTGAGTGAATATCCTGGCATTCCATCACAATGTGCCGAGTCGTTTCCGTTTTTTTTTTTTCTTTTTGCTGCAGTACGTCGGCAAGGAGTGCTCGAAAAACACAGGAACGTACCACAGCCAACATCAATAAATATTGCGCAGCTACCCTGCTCCTCCTCAAGAAAATTAGGAAAATCCCGATGGAAAATGGGGACCGACAAGGAGACACGATGTCCTCATTGTTATTCACTGCATGTTAAGAAGAATTTAAACGGCTAGATCGAAGAAAAAGACATAAAGTTTAAGGGAGAAATTGCCAGCAACCTACGGTTTGTAAGCGACATCGTACTCTCCAGCAGTGACGTCGACAAATGGCAAAAGAATGATTGCGGACCTAACCGAGAAAGCGTTAAAGTAGGGTTGTAGATGAATATGCGGAAGACAAAGATAATTCTAGTTGGGTTGGCAAAAAAAATAAATAAATAAAAGAACGAGTTAGCGATTGCCAACAGGACCTACAATCCGTACAAGAGTATGTATATCTAGGTCGATTAATAACAGGGAAGTTCGCCGAAGAATAAGAATGAGGAGGGGCGCATACGGGAGGCGTTCTCAACTCATGACCGACAGCAACTACCACTGCCACTAAAGCGGTGAATGTACAACCGTTGCACTTTGTCAGTTTTAACATATGGGGCCGAAACTTGGAGAATAACAAAGAAAATCGAGAAGAAGTTAAGAAATGCACAGGTGCGATGGAACGAAAAATAGTAGGTGTAATACTAAGAGATAGGAAGAGAGCCGAGTGGTTCAGAGTACAAACAGGGGCAGCAGATATCATTGCTGATATTAAGAAGAAAAAAAAAGAACCTGGCCAGGTAACATCACGAGAAGGACAGAAAACCGATAGTCAGTTAGAGCGACGCAGTGGATATTGCAGGGAAACAGCGGGACGAGGTCAAAGGCGGCACCTTTACAATGGGCAGCCGTGTCGCTGTTGGAAATGCTTGCAGCTTTGCACAAGACCCCAATACTCTTTTTTCCTGCCCTACTGAGAAGTGGGAGGGCGTGCCACCTATCCCGTTCCCACGGCCTCACCCAGTGCACGAGTGTTTCGCCCGTTGAAACTTTGCCGCCACAGCCCATTCAATCTACCATCTGCGACAATGTTGGGCTTCTTAATTGGCTGTTGTCCTGGTGGGTTGAGTCCAGTGCTTGATTGCCTGCCATCAAGAAGGAGGGGCCGGATCAGGGCCCGTATTCACAAAAACGTCTTACGCTAAAAGCTTTTGTAAGAGAATATTTCAGCCAATCCCGATGCGGGACATGTCATTAGCGAAGCCGGCCGACCAATGGGGAAACGCACTTACGAAACAGAAGTCTTGTGAATTCCGCCCCTGAGGTGTTATAACGATGGTGCGTTGTGAGAAAGCGATGCTCTGCACCCGGGAAACTAGGCTCACCTAGTCGCTCGTCGCTGAGTTCTATAACTTTTGCTCTTCTGTGTATCAGGGTGTAAGTAAGTTTCCTAGAAGCGCCATTAAACCTGTCTGTTTTCATTTTCCGAACTTGCGAGCTTCAGTTTTCTTCAATCCGAAGACTCTGACACACTACCAAATCGAGCCAGGGCTCAACGTAACTCTGGCGCCACGACAATACCAGTCGATTGGAAGCGCGGCCAAGGCCGGCAAAGAGTTAGGTGAAGCGAGGAAATTCAGAAAATTGCAGGCACGAAATGGAATCAGCTCGCGCTGGTCAGGGTAGGTTTGAGATCATTGGGAGAGGCCTTCGTCGGGAAGTGGACATCAGACAGTCTGACGATATGGAGAGGATGATGAAGCACATGCCTTTATCCTGTTGCGAATGTTTGCTCTGATATGTTTTTCTCCCCTCAGGCGGCTATAGCTCGACCTCAAATAGCGAAGCACTGTTCTTTTGTGTTATTATATAGATTTTCCCTTCCGATTTCTCTTCTTATCCATGGACATTGAATCTTGCGTTTCCACTTTCACGCGCAATGTACCAACTCTGTTTATTTCACTTCGCTCTGAGAACTCCTGGTTGTATATTTGCACTCCTAATTTCCCTGTACTTCATTGCCAACTTTTTTTTTTTACTTCTTGCTCTATTCTGTGTTCGTGCTTTTAAGGTACAGCTATTTTTGCACTTAAGGCGCCCATGTGTCTCATGCACATTTGTGAGTATTTTTTAACAACTAATTATGATCCGTGCTTCTCTCACTTCAAATGAAACCTGCATCATATCAGCCTGCACTGCCTCATTAGTGTGTGTGTGTGTGTGTGTGTGTGTGTGTGTGTGTGTGTGTGTGTGTGTGTGTGTGTGTGTGTGTGTGTGTGCGTGCGTGCGTGCGTGCGTGCGTGCGTGCGTGCGTTTTTAGTGGGATCCCACTTACCAATAGGCCAACTGCTCTTTGGTTCACTTCCAACTACGAAGGTAGGGCTCGCCCACTATCGAGCAGTGATCAGAACTACGAAACCTGGTTGGAAAGCAAGACATGGCGCGGCTACTGTTGTCGGCGATATTCGCTTCTCGCGCAGCTGAGTTGGAGTCCGCTGACAGGTAAAATCATTTCGCTCAGTTAATCTAAATGCTAGGCAAATTACAAAATGAAAGCTGGATGTTCCTGAATAAAGTATTACCGCAGTAGAATGAAGGAAACAAGGTGAGTTTTAAGGGCTCTTTTTTTTTTTTTGTTAGACACAATATTAATGAGAACTAACAGACAATAATGCCGAGGAAATGCCTTGGCATTATTGTCTGTTAGTTCTCATTAATATTGTGTCTATCGCAGTAGAATGGAAAGTTGGGCTATTTGGAATACTTGCATCATTAAAGCAGCGCTAAAACGCGAAGACGTAGAACGGTGCACAGAGCGCTCGTCCTGTACACTGTGTTCTACGTCTTCGTGCTTTAGCGCTTCTTTAATCACACAAAAGTATTACCTTTTGCATAGTACAGATGATGTATTCGCCAATGTTATTGGTATTCGTCCTAAAGCCAGTAAGACGATGATACACGTCGACCACTGTTTGGCGGAATTAGCCGTTATAGTAACCTTTGGCTGGCAAATATCGTTCTCGCTGATGCGCGGAATATTTTTGCAAAAGTTCCAGTGACGCAACCATACGAGTGAGAGTTGGCTTGCGTTCGCGGAAAAGAAGATGCAGCCTTCGACAAGCCGGCGTGCCGGCACGCCACACGCCGCCTCAACGCGACTACCAGCCCGCCGGGATGTTAAACCGGCCGTCCTTCACGCCAGCTTGCGCCGTCAGTCACGGGGCGGCGCCAGCGGCGTCGTGGCGGTGTGATAACGAGGCCTCTTGAACGCGTGTGCGGCGACAGGGGCGTCTGGTGCGTGGCCCGATCGGCGAGATCGGCCGTCGGCAACAAGTGCGTCGTCGCGTGTCCGAACTCGCAACAGCCCGCGGAAAAAGGGCACGAACCTCGTGTGGCGCCGAGGCCGGCATGAGCGTCGACGACTGAGCCGAGAAGCCCGCTGTTCGTATGTTTCCTTCGCGGCCGCGCCGTTCGGTGGTGATCTGTTTGTCCTCGGCCGCCGATCGCAAGCTGGAGTGCGACGAGAGTCCGCCGCCGTCCTCGTGTCCGGCTGCTCTTCTCAGCATGGGCACCTTGGAGGAGTTGCGCGATGCTGTGCTCAAGCAAGAACGGATTATCCACGACCTGCGGCAGGTCATCACGCTGCGCGATGAAGAGATCTTGCAGCTGCGCAGCCAATTGGACAAGTTTCAGTCGGTGCTCATCCCGTACAACGCTCGCTACAGCCGCTCGGGCCGCCGCAAAGAGCGCGCCCAGGGCATCTCGGCCGAGCCGCAGTCGCTTCGCAGCATCCAGGACCTCATACAGACCAAGTTCCAGGAGTATCCGAAATCCGACAGGTCAGTGCCCGCCGCGCTTTCGTTCGTTCATCGCCCGGACGAGCCACGGAGAGCTTGGGGAGTCGGTGACTTCGTGCACCCCTAATCTCTGCTGTCGGCTCGTGCGGAGCATGCAATTCGCACGTGAGAAACCAGCGGTACCGCGTGGTGCTTTCCTGCATTGCGCAATAAATTGCGACTTCATCATCGCATGACCGATCGTAAGCCGACGCTCCCTGGCTGCTCGCCATGTACAGCCAGCCGGGGAACTTGCGTTTATATAGGAAATACTTATTGGAACATTTTGGAGCATGAGCACAAAACAGAAATAAATTGGTAGCGATTACTACACCTTCGATGCGAAACGGGTGCTTAAGCTGTCATTCTTGCACAGCCATTTAGGTCATGGGGGAAAAGTGTTTTCGCTTCGGCTGCACGCGATAATTGTGGACCATCGCTTTGGCCCTCTATGAACGAGCGCATCGTGACTATGATATTTCTGCAATATAGAGCTTCCTTCCTATCCGGAAGAACTTTATAGTCTGCAATTAATTCCGTCGACCCAGATATCGGAGCTGATGACTTTTTAAATTATTTATTTATTGTCGAGCAGTGGCGATGGGGATCAGCTACTGCAGCGGCACATGCTCATATCGCCCACCCGAAGCCAAGGACGCCAGATCGCTAAGTTGGCGGTTAGCGGTGTCGGGAGGAGCGGCGGCGGCGGCCGCATTTCCAGCTGCCTGTTTACCCGCTCTCTCGACTCGCTCCGGGCGCAGGCACCAAAAGGAATGCGGAGGACTCGTAGCGGCGAGCGCCGGTCTCCGCGCTGATTATCATAACCTGCCGACCGTATACGATTCTCCGTCCCGAGACTCGCGCTTTTACTTTTATCGCTCCCTCTACACTTTACGGCTCGATCATTTTCTTGCCTTTCTTTTTGTTTTTTCACCTGCGCATTATCATTTCTGTACATGGTGACACGTTGTGCGGCTCTTATTCTGAAAACCATCGGCATTCACGGGAAAATGAAACAGCGAAGGAATAATAGGGCATTGATTGCACAGCAGGCTTCGTGATAACGTAAAATGGTCGCATATGTGCAGATGATGGCGTCCCTGTATGAGTCGTTCAGTTTTCTTCCTTGCTGTACATTGCTAAAGCGAAGTGTGGCTTCCCAATTCTGCATTAATGGCGGAATTACCTAATCAGTGCTCTTCGTTGTCGCACGTGTTTATGGCAAGCACAAGTGTTTAGCCTCCAGGTATGCTGAGGCTTGAAGCAATGGATTGCCTCCCGTAAAGTAGTAATGCTAATCTAAACGAAACCAAACAGAATCAAGCCGAGAACGAGGCGCGGGAGAGGCTTGTTAGTCTTCTCACTCGCAACATCGTGCCCAGCATTTACTCCTCACAACCTAGTTTTCTTCTGTGTTCACACTTCTGAAGAGAAGAGTCGCTAGCGATGTGCCCTCGACCTGCAACATTTGACAGCTTAGCGACGGTTTTTGTCCCGCTTATATCCTACGCTGAATGAGAGGCCGAATTTATTTATTTATTTATTTATTTATTTATTTATTTATTTATTTATTCCTACGCGTAATATCGTTGCATATAGCTGATCCCTGTTGGGCAAATATTGCGGGCGGAAGCAGCTAAGCTCAATATCGCACTTGTCATCCAAATGTCTGTAGTACATCTGTAACGCCGTATAAACCTGCGCAACCCTGTGTCAATCGATGCCACCGTTGTCTGTGAACAACGGTTGCGTGAGAGTCGTAAAAAGTGTTTACGCACAGCCCCATCCATGTAAGAGCGACCCGGCAATACGGAGAGGGAAGGGGAGGAGGCGGCGGCGTCATGGCTCCTCCTCCCGCTCCCTCACCACCTGTCTCATCACTTTTAGTAAAAGGCTCACGCAGATTACGCGTCAGTTGCGTCAGGTCTGTCGTTTGCTGTTTCATTCCCTTTTATTGGTTTTCACGTCAAGGCATTAAGCATTGAGGGGAGCCGGTATGCAAGGCGAGGAAGGAGCTCACTTGTCCGTGCAGCACGGAGCTGAGTGCGTGTACAAACTGTGTTTGCACGTATGTGCTGGCTGTCTGTAAATACTCACAGCTCAAGGACCAACTTTCTTGGCACCGCACGATTTCGTTCGAAGTCCTTGTGTGACTTCGTTAAGCGCGGATTTCCAAAAATGGTAGAATTTATATCCATTGGCATTTGTGATCACGGGTTAAATAGTTGTTCTACTTGCACGTATGGTACGTATTTTCTGATGCTGCCCGGTTGTCTCTGGGAAACATCGCTCTGTATGACGTATGGGAGGAAGTGCACATGTACAGACGTGACCGCTTTTAAATGGAACGCTTGCGTGCGGGGCATGTCCGGATTTCCCTCTCTCGCAAAAGCATACTAGCTTAGAATCGCGTACGACTGATGGTGGTTGACAGTTCTGTCTCCTTTTGCCGTGCACAAACTATGTTTCTGCGTCCAGTTGCGGTTACTTTAACAGTGGATTGTACTGTACTGTACAGTGTTCACGTAATGAAATGTGTCAATTTAGGGCCAAGTGATGGATGTACTTTCGTTTCCACCGTCTTTAGTTTTCTGTCACATCAACGTAATCTTGGCTCGTAAACTTGCCCCAATGCCAACGTAACCTTTAGTGACTGACGTAGCGAAACGACGTATTTATTTAGTACAATTCTGCCATTTTTTATATATGTCTAAAGCGTTGATGTCGCGTTTCATTCCGAGTGCACAGTACGTGTGGCTCTAATAGCTGGTAACCGTCTAAATAAATTTATTTATTTATTTATTTATTTATTTATTTATTTATTTATTTATTTATTTATTGTGGGAACGAATGGCTAGTCGAGCGCTCTGATTTCAATTTGACCACCAGACGCATGAGATTGCGCAAAACGTTTCGCATCAAACTTCCATCGTAATGCGGTCTGTTGGCGAGCAAGAGGTCGTGCCGCCGAGAAAGACCTCAGGCAATGACCTCGTGCTCATTAGCAGAAAGAACTCCTCCATAGCTCACGGTGGCGGGTATCATGGAACACGGGACATGCAGTAAGCGTATAGACAAGAATTACCGCGTTTCTTGCGTACACGACTGGATTATTTCCATTCGCGCTTCGGGATCCGTTGAAGTTCACTTCACATATCGCTCATTTACGATCACGGAGCGTGGTTCACGAACGTCGGCGCAGGCCCAGGTAACGCAATTATAACCAGACGCGTATTTTCGATCCGTCTCTTGAAGTGAATAGTGGGTCACGTGTTAATTGAATCGCGTTAACCGGAACAAGATCAGAAAAAAAAAAGTTGCAGGTTGTGATTTGCCCCCGGTTTTCGAGGTCCTTAAGTTTTACCTACACTGTTATTTGATAATATTGCTTCGAAATTACATTTGTGTTCAGTTTGCGACGAGTTTGGGCCATTCGTTCGCTTAAATATCGGTGAAACAAACGTTCAGACTTCTAGGCCAACAAGTTTGTTGGAATGCATCAGTTTTATTTCCAACATGTTTCTGCAATGTGCAAATCAATGTCCTTGTACCTGATCACAGGGAAAAGGAGCGTTGACAGTCAATATTTCGGCTCCCGCGTTCGACTCCGTCGTTCATAACCGTTCATCGGTATCTTGCATAGTAATGATATCGCAATTTGTTTAGAACAGTTGCCACCTCTACGTATTCTGTCTGGCTATATTAATATATAAATACTGTCATTTTATGTGTTGTTAATTTCAATGAAATCCGAGCACGTGACCAGATCATTGCGCTTTCCTCGTGAGGTTGGGAAACGTCATTGGAGGGCGCAACTGCTTCGTCCACTGTAGAGTTACTGCATATGCCACCTTTAGGTAGCAGAGTTGCGCATCTGTCTTCCAAACGCCGCTAGCAACCATGCGTTGCGGAGAAGGTGACGCCGGGGCCAATTTTTGTATTTCTCGATGGCGCCGCTGCGGCGAACTGGATTGACACTAGTCATTCACATTAAAGTAAATCACCGGTCTTCGACACGCCAAACATGTCGACCGGTGACCCGGTAGGCATGTCGCCTGCAAAAACGGAGCGAGTCTTCGCGACATAGCCATGGTTGCTAGCCAGACCTATGCGCAACTCTGCTACCCAAAGGTAGCATATACAGTAACTCTAGTCCACTGTAGAGTTACTGTATATGCTTCCTTTAGGTAGCAAAGTTGTGCATAGGTCTGGCTAGTAACCACAGCTATGCGGTGAAGTCGCACTCCGCTTTTGTAGGCGACATGCCTACTATGTCGCCGATTAACATGTCTGGTGTGTCGAAGACCGGCGATAAACATTGGCTGTCGATGACTAGTGTTAATTCAGTTCGCTGTATCGGCGGTGTCGAGAAATACAAAAAGTGGTCCGAGCGTCAGCTTCTCCGCAATGCGTAGTTGCTAGCGGTGTTTGGAAGACACATGTGCAACTCTGCTACCTAAAGGTAGCATATGCAGTAACTATAGACCACTGCAATCTCGGAAATCATGGCTTTGAGTGTGCTCACCCTAATATCTTGCGGTCTCCGGAAGCGATACGGCCAAGGGATTAGTGCTCCCGGGAGCGTGTCTGTGTGCGACACGGCGGCGTCCCCGACTTAGTTGGCGCAGCTTAGCAAACGCTGATTACGTGGACAGCCGCAACGGCGGGTTATTTCGGGCGCAAGTCATTCACAACGCCGGCTTTGTTCCCCACTTTGCAAGATCGTTGAACCACCTTTGTGTAAGGACGACCCATTAGCTTGAGCTACCTTTTATTCTCTGCACTCTTCGTTATAGATAAGATTGAGCTCCTTCTGGGCTTAGACACGCGGCTTTGTCAGCTGCGCATGCAGCGGCAGCAGATTCGGCTGGCGCCGTCCTCCCCGGACGAAACTCATTATATACTGCTGCTCCCTCGGGAGGCCGCTGACTCTTTTACGTCCATTTGTTGGCGTCGCGTGCGTTTTATCGACGTCGCCGCATCAGATCCAGAGCTGGCCGCGCAAGGAATGCAGTGCTCCGTGGAAACCAGAGAGAGAGAGGCAGAGAGTGGGTCGGCAAGATGACGCGTAATTAACTTTTTACGAACTAAGCGCCGCGTACTTGAGGAGAATAAACCTTTGCTCTGTATTTTTAGCGCGCGACAGACTGGGCGATAAGTCGATACCGGAGGCTGTGCCGCGCTCGCTATACCGGCCGGTTCTTCTCTTTCCTGATATCCGGAGGCGTCTGGCGGCGGCGATTAAATTATCGCTCGCGGATTGTTCGCGAAATCAGTAGGATGTGCACTTCGAGGAATCGCGGTGTGGAGAGGCCGCCTTGCGCACGGCAAGCGTTTCTGTGCAGCCGCGCTGTCATTGCCAGCCTTGAAAGTGACCTCTGCGGAAAAGAGTGGCTTCGCGTTGCTGCTGATACACACGCGTCAAAAATGGCTCTCTAAAGAGATGCGTATTTGACGTCCGCGATAAAATATGGAAGTAGAGAAAAAGCCAGGGATGCACTTCTTTCCGTACAATGCCCGTTGCACAAGTCTCTCTCAAGAGAGCGTTTTACGGTTGCTGCCGTCGTAAACAGAAGGGAGTGTGAGCCCTTCACGTGATGGTCTGTGGAGATGCCAGAAGCCGTCCGTGCTTATTTCAAGCCCCTTGGGGTTTAAAACATCAGCGCTGGATTTTCCACACTCTATTCCAGCATTTCTTTCTTTTATTTTGCCTTTCGCTTTTATAAACGAGTCACAGCGACCGCGGAGAGCTTGGTTCCCGCATGCAGTAAAGGTTGATATTGCATTCTGCAGCAGCTTTGCGACGCTGAATACAAGGTCATTGCTGGCTGCGTGTGTCAGGCTAAATTCTTTAGATATGCTACGAAAGAAAGAAGGAATGGTAGTGCTGTGAATTCGGATACGCCATGAAAGTCGTTTCGGAGGCGACATTGACGTGGAAAGCCGAAAGAAAAACACCGATGACGCAGTTGTTAAACGGCGCGTTCTCCCTTTCCTCTTATATGTATGCACAAGCTTCACTAGTTGAAAATTTTCTGTTGTCTCTCAGATCAAGAAGCATAGATCAGCAAGGCTTAAAGAGGTATACTTGACCCCGCATCCACTTCCCTCGAATATGTGTAAGAGACAATCAATGTAAGAACAAAGGAATATACCACTGGAATATCCCAGAATGTTACGTCTATATTTACTGGCCCAACCATAATATTGGGAATGAATCGTATTAACAATAACAACTTAGTTTGTATCCAAGTTTCTGTTACAGATGGGAACCTGAATGTCGAATAAGCCGAAGTTACGGAGTGATATTGCTTTTCTTTAATGGGAGCGGTATACGTCATATGCTAATCTGTCGTAGACTTCGACTGCCAGTTTCTTTTCAGTTACATTCACATTTATGATCCAGGACAATTCTTTCCATTGTGCCTTCAGAAATCTAGTCTAAACACTCCAGTGGTGCCGAAGTTGGCGCCAAGAAGACGCTCTCTCCAGTAAATGGTAGCTCCTTTCAGGTGATACTATTTTCGTCCCGTGCATGCTACGACAGAATGACGGCCCGAACTCGCAAATCCGTTTGGAGGCAAAATGGTTTCAATACAAGCTATAGGAACGAAGGGCCAGCGAATCGTGACAGTGGTCCGTAATGCGGCAAACACATCGGCGCTCTAGCAGCAGTAATTGCCACGAAATAAATGTATTGCGAAGCCCGGCTCGAGTTTTAATTAGATTAGATGAGAAACAGCGCAGAAGACGATGAGAGCTTCTCGTTTCGAAGACAGATATTGAGAACGTGCACGCTTTTGAAGGCTACAGCTGTGTACCTATACCCATCTAATAATACTCCACAAGGCGGCAGCGAGAACGCCTCCACTCGTTCTGTATGCCAGAAAAAGAAGCGAATTTGTCTCTAAGACGGCTGCCGCGTCGATCCTTCCTCGGTGGCTTGAGCGTTTTAACGACTGTTACCTGTCTGCGCTGCCTCCAGCAGCGCTGGCGTCGAGCCCCCGCGCATGCAAAGTAGCGCGCGACTGTGCAGCCTCGACACTGTGTGGTGTCTGGAAGTCGATAGCAGGCGACGGGGGCTTTGCGTGCCAGCCGCGTGCCGTCGGTAGCTGAGAAAGCCTTTTGTGGGTCGGCCGTTTGCCCGAGGCCCACCTCCCTGTCCAAGTCGGCTGCGCGGTGGCTTCGCTCTTCCCCCCTTCGCCGCTTATCGGCGTCTTGCGGCGCGCCACTGTTTTAGGGGTCTCCTTTATCGCGGAATATGTCCACAGCGAACCGCGCTGCGCAGGACAGCGAGCAACCTCGTCGCCGTCTACCCGACATTTTTTTTTTTCTTCTCTCCTTGCTGCTTTGATGCGGCTACGCGCGGAGCAAGTTGCGCTCAGGCGCGACGAGGGAGTTTAAACGAAACGAATACTTTGTAGCTGGCGTGTGCGCCTTGGCCGCTTTGGCGAGCGCAGATACGTACTTCGCCGGTTGGAATCGGGGCTGATTCGTAGGCGGAGGTTGGTAGCAGGGTGTCGGAACGGAACAAAAACCAAAAACGAAAAACGGAAAAAAAACGATATTTTTGACCGGAACGAAAACGTAACCGAAACGTTATCTATTATTTCGTTCTGGAGTGAAACCGAAATATTTTCAATCATTTTTTGGTTCACGAGAAAACTTGGCAATCTGGAACAACTGAGGTCATACAACGTGAGCAATGATGCATATCTGAAGGTACAGTACCTCAGGAAGGAGATCCAAAGCAAAGATATTTTAAAATTGTGCGAAAAACAAATACGGTGGCAACCAGAGATGTTTATATTAACGCAAGTGGACTTTTGCTGGCCTGTCACGCAGGCCAGCGTAGAGAGGGCATTGTCGGCACTGAAGTTTGTTACAGCAAAAGCTGTTATGAGATCACAACAGCCAATTTTGGCGCCATAGTTGTCCGCGGCCGCCGGTGTCCGTAACCGCTATCGCGTGAAATAAGAAAAAATGAAGTGAGAAAGAAATTTCGAGGATCGGATGGAATTTTAACTCGCGCCTAGCTGTGAGTGCCAGTCGAGTATTTAACCACAGTGTCACGCTGGTGCTTGTAACTTCTTCGCAGAAATACTCCTCTGCCTAGCTGTGCGTGGCAGAAGAGTGAAATAGCAACCTAGCGTCACACAATGCGAATTGCTCAAGGAGTCAGTCGTTGAATGATTTCAACCCGTTACAAAGGGCTCAGCCATAATTCTTCATCGTCATTAACCACAACACAAAGTGCGCATAATGCCTCTCAGCAGGTACCACGATTCTCCGAAGAATTAGGAAAAATGGCATAGTGGGTGCTTTGCTACTTCAGAAAAATTATGATTTATGGCGTAGTGGATACCATGCATGCGTACTTGTATTAGTTTCCCCAAGAGAGTATAGAACGGGCTCTAGATAGGCCGCTCTTCCTGCTTACGCTGTGACTGTGCTACGTGTTCCGCGCAGGCTTGACGATTTTTTTATGAGGTCAGCAGTCTCGTACAGAGAGTGCACTCAATCACGTGCTGCTTTTGAGATCGTGCTCACTCCCTTGACACAAAGCATTGAGCCCGCTAAAAAAATCGTAATTGACTTATGAGAAAATAAATACTATGACTTTGAAGCGCATATAGAACTGGTTTGTGCTAGTTGGCAGGAATACGTGGTACAGTTACTTCCACTCCTCTGAAGAACGTGGAAAGAACGTGTTTTACTCCTATCCCACTTTCTTGAGAGGAGGGCAAGTAACTATATCACAAATCCAATGTATTTTTATGATTACCTTAACTTCAAATTTTTGCATTAAAAAACCGTTACGAACCGTTACGGAACGTTTTTTCTTTCGTTTCGGAACAGAAACGGAACGGAACTTTTTGTGGTGGAACGAAACTAAAACCGAAACGAAAAACATTTCGTTCCGACACCCTGGTTGGTAGTTTATGCAAGCGCGAGTAGGGGCCCGTACACCGCATTTCCTGCGTCCCGCAGTGGCGTGTATGCGTTCGTCGTTCAAGTTCCTTACAAGTTTGACGCTCATTCGTCTCCTCCATACACGCACTGGAAAGTCGCGAGGGTAGGGAGAGTTCTGCCGCTGCAGTTTAGGACAGGCCGCTTCCCCGCGTGCCACTGCACTGCGTATTTCGGTAGCTGTCATTCGAAAAGGGGCAAGTGAAAGCAGCAGCGCGGCACAGACCGATTGTGTCTGCGAGCCAAGTCTTTCGGATAAACACGCTCGAGACATTCGTGCCAGAAAGCACGCTTACGGCCTCATTGACAATGACCCGGTATACTTGTACTGTTGCACTCATTCAAACCTTCTCGACTAGATGAGCGTGCAAACAGCTCCTTATATTTCAGTTTTGAAGCTTTGTTCCCGCTGGGTCCGCTTTTTCTTACCGTTATGCTTCGTTTCCGTTGTGTTTTCGTCGCTTTGTTTTTTTGTCACTTCGTCGTTTTCGTCGTCGTCGTCGTGTGATTTCATGATTGACGATGTTGAAATAGCCTGTTCTGTTCTTGGGTAGCCTATATTTTTAATGAACAGTTCAATGACATCATAGACGAACGCTTGAACGAGACGTGACAGAAATCGAGATGTCGGCAGGCCAGCAGCGTATACACTCTTTTTTTTGCAGTGACTCGTGAACCGAAGTCGTTGATCCACACGAGAGAGCGCTTCGACGTACGAGTTGGAAATGCCACGAAACGGACTCTGTTCGCACCTCCTGGCTGTTGGACGTCACGTACACGTGGTCATCGAGTTTGGCTTGCCGCTGGGCTTCCCATTCGCGTAAACATGATAGCGTCGCGCTCGAGACTCGAGTGAGATCCCCTCAAGGACGCGTTCGCGATGAGAAAAGAGAGTACGTGGTCTCTACGCGAGAACGAGCGCGTTTCGAGACTGAATGAGAAAGGTGGCGAAAAATAAAAAAACAAAGCTCGCAATTTAGGGCAGTTCTCTTAATTCTTGCTGTTATACGCACTGTATTCTTTATATCATCTTCTGTCTGCTTATTTTTCTTCATCTTCGAAAATTATCCCGTGTCTGTTCCGCTTCTTCTATTCTTTTTTTTTTTTTTTTTTCATTTAACGCGGGTTTAGTCGACGAAAACACGTTAGTCGTGCTCTTCAAAAAAATTTGTAGTTCAGCATCAGACGTTGAACTGCAACCGTGGCTGTACTTCTTCCAGTAGCGGTGTAATGTATTTGCCAAACTTAGGCAGCTGCTTATAGTTTCCCGTGCACCTGGTAACAAAGCAGCAGTTTTCATTCATTTCAGCTTTGAAATGCTAAGGTTGCGCAAGTCATACGCGGTATAGAATCCTCACCACTCGTGTGACAGCCAGACTCGACAACCAGACTCGAGCCTATATCTGTCGTTAATCGGGGCCCTCGTTCAGTGCAGGAGGGGTCAACGACATAGGCTACATAGCGTACTTTATGTTTCCGTGGCGTGATGTGAGAAGCATATCCTGCACTGAAAGGTGTTCGTCGCCACGTTCAACCGCAACATTTTTTCTTTACACGCCGTAGAATTCGTAATGTCTTCCTTTTTCTTTTTTTTTTTTACTGCTGCATGCACTTAAGCTTCAAACGCTTATATGGCGCCATTGGCACGTCCTTGATTTTAGCATTTTTCCCTTCGTTGTAACTCTGACGCGAGGTAATGTGTAACGAGGATGCTGTGTGTGTGTGTGTGTGTGTGTGTGTGTGTGTGTGTGTGTGTGTGTGTGTGTGTGTGTGTGTGTGTGTGTGTGTGTGTGTGTGTGTGCGTGCGTGCGTGCGTGCGTGTGTGTGTGTGTGTGTGTGTGTGTGTGTGTGTGTGTGTGTGTGTGTGTGTGTGTGTGTGTGTGTGTGTGTGTAATACGATCATCGCTACAAAGAAATAAGCGTATAAAACAAAATAAATTTCCTTGACGGTGCAGGCGTTTGAACCCAGGACCCCACTCTTTGAAGGCCAGTGTCTCGGCCACGGGGCTATACACAGCCACGCTTGCAGAATGTGAATATACTTTAACTATATCAATGCGTTGTACCGGTGATACAAAAAAAAAAATGTGTAGGTAAAAGGAAGACACTTGCTATGGAGGCTTTGTTCAAGCTTTCCGTGATGACCGAATAAAGTCCCCTACGGCAACGTGTAAAGTCGACATCTGGCATTGAACGTATCAGAACAATTCCGCCTTCGCGAAAATTTAATGTCAAACACGCGTTTAGATGATCACGGGATGGGCCTTTCGTTGGGCAGTTCTAGAGGCTGACGGATACTGGAAAGATGATGCAAGACGCCATTCCGATGCCGCCGGAAAACAAAGTTTCAGGGTATGATGCGACTATGCACTTTTCTACGGTAAAACGCTACGCTTACGCACCACTTCGACAACTCCCAGAGAAGATTCTGCGTGAAATTTGTTTTCATCTGGTATAGCTCCTGATCTGCCGTCTATTATTGCGTGCGAATAGCGCTGTTACCCATTATCAATTTTCTTGTATTCATTGGGAAATATAAAATTATTTGATTGTTGCCACTTGTTCACACGGAAGTGTCGATGCACTTGGGCCTTTAGAACATGCCTTTTTATTGTGTAATGAAAATAAGCTTCTTAGGCATTGCCCTGCTAGTGTACTGACTGCTGAGATTTTATTTCAATTCGTGTATTATTTCCGCCTTAGCAGTGAAAAAAAAGTAACTAAACGCACGAACATCTAACGTCCCTAAGGGGGTAATGCTGGCGTTTACACCCCCCCCCCCCCTTTTCCAAGCCCTTTTCAACTTGTGTATAAAGGGGCTAAGGTACAGACGGACAAAAATACATTCGCTGGTTCAAATTGATTTACTGTTGAATTTAATGCGCCTCGACGCTGTCGCAGCATTGACAGGTGTCTGTAGGCTGTACCAACTTCCGCTATTATTTGCCTGTTTTCACTGAGGCGGAAGTCAGCGCGCCGACCCGCTCGTCTGTGTGCGCACGTGGGCGTTGTCCGAGTTCGTTCACGTCGCCTGCATGGTGCGAGGACGCTGAACCCTCTTTCTCTCATCAGCTGTCAGCGCGGCGTGTATTCCTGTGAACTCGGTGGCATTTTGTATTTCTCTAACATCATCTATTATAGTAACAATACAGCGCTTGTTGTTCTTCTATCGCGTGTTACTGCCAAAGGAATGATTTTTCCGCACCCCTGTGGACAGTTTGCGATGCCAATCAACGTAAGGCTGAACTGCATGCGTCGACGTGTCCCCGTCCAGTAGGGCTGTAGTCGTATAACGCTAACGTTATGAGTACCAAAGTTTTTAGAGGCATTCTGAGTATTCCAATCATTAGCCTGGCTTATCTCCATGTCCAATAGGTATCAGGAATAGTTCGTATATGATAAAAGAGCAGCGAGGAAGTGCGTCGGCTACAACTGCTGTTTTTGCGGGAGCGCAAGCGAGCTTCGAACAGCCGCGATATTTTTAACATGCGTTAACATGAGTCAGTGAAGTTGTCCCACTGTTGCTGTGCCGCATTGCCGGTTTAGTGAAGGAGCAGTTTATAGTTACCAAAAAGGACTTGCTGTTGGGCTACAGTTGGTAACCGACCTTGGATAATTAAAAGTGCGTTGAAACGATTTCGTTAATATGAGGAAGTTGAATATGCTTATTAGGGGGCGATGAGTAACACAAGGGGAAACACACTGTACACCGAACCCAATGCACACAAGAGGACTAACCGCCAAGTCTGATGTTCGTCCTCGTTACATCTCGCATCTTCCAGCCTCTTCCTTCTTTATTATTCTCTCTAAGGGCGCGTGCTTATTCATCGACATGACGTTTCACTCATCTATATACACGTAGCAGTAAGTCGTGTTCCTTTCCACCGTTTGTAATGCGCGTCACAATAGACAATGAACCTGCGGGGAACGCTGTCGTGGCAGTCGCTGCTGCGAGTCAGGCGCGCAGGCGGCGGAAGCGGCGCTTCGGAGAGCGCGCCAGCTAACTAACTGGTCTGGGTGCCGCTGTCGTCAGCGGAACACCCGCTATAAGCGCGGACGCATTATACGAACCATCCGGCAGGTGAACGCGCAATCGGGGCCGCGCACCAGGCTGTGTACCGCGCTGCCTTACGACGCTGGCGTTCGCCGTGTCCGCCGCGTCTGATGGCAGGAGGCGATTAATCCGTGCTGAAGAGGCAGCGCGGCCTCCTCCTTAATTCGATACGCTCTTTAATTACATTAATTTCTCAGTTGAAAGCATGACAGCGGTTTAGTTGTTTTGGCATATACGTTGTGGGCTATAAATAGCTCTGAAATGCTAAACTCGGAAACGGACCGCTCCGTCCCTGTGCGTCTGTGCTCCTTGGGCATAACTTTTTTCGCAACTTCGTTTTTAAATCCCTGTTCAAAAGCTGGCCTAATGTAGTTGCAGTTCCTTCGGTTGCCTTTCACGTTTGTGTGCCGTGGAGATAGAGCCACCTTCTTACCGCCTATACGGGACACTGATGAGCGAGAAAATTATGGCATGCAAAAGCCGAGCTGTATACCGTAAAATCTTGAACGAGAGCCCACCTAAAATCGAGAGAAAATTGAGCGAAAATAGGTGGGCTAACTCGCGGTGTGCGGTGAAAAAAAAAAGTTGAAAAATGAACCAATGAAAGAACACGCGTTTATTAGCACTGAATTCAGTCGTCGTCAAAGCCATGGAACGAACAGGCGCTCTAGCATTTAAAACAAAAGGTCGATAATCCTCCTAACACGCGGTGTTCGGCGAGGTTGGCGGTGCAGCGGAAGAGGGGACCGCCGAAGAAGGCCGCTTATGAAGCTTTCCGTCTTGTGATCTATCGAGGGGCGGTTGATGTACCGCACCGCTTGAAGGAGTAGGCGACAGCTACCTCCCTCATGGCCGCCCCAGCCTTGCAAACGAAGTCAATGAGATCTTGTCGCGATGCCTTCTTGAGGTTCCCCGTACAAATCACTGCACCTACTCGAACGAAGCTTTCCGAAGTCTCCCGAAGTCTTATTACGAAGGCTTACGAAGTTCGACCATGGCCTCCCAAAGGACGTTATGACCGAGAAGAATGATGCTATTATCACGGGTGGCTTGTCTGCAGGTATTGTTGAAAAACTGGAAAATCATGCCAAAAACAGGGGTGGTTTAACTTTCAAGGGTGGGGCATCTATCGGGATTTTAGGGCACGTCTATTTCTCGCGCGCGATCTTCAGTCTTGTGATACTTTTGGTCTTCAGTCGCCCATGCGATCTCGCAGCAGTCGTCACATCGCCTGCATCATCTGGGCGATCTAATTTGAGTTTATTGAATTTCGCTTTTCTATACATCAAGATTAAATCATACGCCACCACGACAGGGGTAAGATTAAAGGATCTATGCCTGACAAGGACCGCCTTCCTGGTAACAAACAGCGGATATATGAAGAGCTAACCAAGTTTCCCTGTAGGCCACCATGGTCATCTCGTAAAAAAAAAAAGAGTCAATCGCGTTGTTTTCCATATAAATAGACTCGGATAGACTTGTCCAGTTTATGTTCAGAGCAATCGATGAAAGCAACTGTGCGAGCGCATTTTTCAGGTTGTATCTTCACATTCACGGAATTGTGTTGTTGGTCGCTGCGCGATAGGGCCATCTTCATTATGTCGAACATCGACATTGTCTCTTCTCATAGACAAACGTGTTACATTTCCCAACCAACTTGTAGAGTTAATGTTCTACCTTCAAGTATGATCATTTCAAATTGTTCTTTCTATTTTATCTGTTTCTGAAGTCTCGCGAACTTAATTACAGGTTTGTACAATACGGGGCCACATGAGACGCCTTGAAGCTTATTCTGGTAGCTGCTTCCGTTCAGCATATTATAAGTTATCTCTTTCGCACGTGTGTGTAGAAGAATAGAGAGATCGAGAAACAAGTGAATCGTGAAGAACGTAAAGCTCATATACAATCTGAGAGCATTACGCTGCATTTCCTGCCTTTCCTTCCTCCTCCTCCTACACTGCATTCCTCGGGTTCGTTTATCATGTGCAGACACGTGGACCTCAGGAAAGAGAGCAGTACGATTATAGCTTTCTCTGCGAAGGTCCCTTGGAAACACTGACTTCGAACCTTCGATTGCGGTAGTGAACCACTGTCCAGCCTATGAAGGCACGTTGCAGACCACTTCCCACCCTGCATTTACCTTAAGGCAGGCATAGAGAATGTGTGCCAATGTCTCGCCATGGCATAGCCGCATGTGCTGAAGGAGGCGTTGCTGACACTTCCATTTGTTTGTAATTTATCACAACAAACGCACAACGCCATTTTTCGCGACGCGGTTAGTGGTAGATGTATTTGCTGATCAAGAGACGTGATATGGCGAAAACGATCGAATCACACAGGGATCAGCACATTTACAGGCCATCGAGCAAAGCGTATATTCGTACCGTTCCCAAAAGCGGATTTTAAACCGACCGACCGTCCGTATGTTCGCATGTAAAGATAGGGAGGCTTCGCCGGCGCGGAAGTGATAACACAGTACGCCGGCAGCCATTGAAAAATGCATCCTGTGCATATAGCATAGGTCGTTCAGTTTATTGAATACGCTGAACCAGCTTTTCGTTGAATCTGCAACGCAATGCACCTCTTGTATTATTTGCCGGGCAGCCTTCGAGTTTACAGGCGGCTCCAAGATGATTCATCTTAAGTGCAGTCTCTTAATTTAGTGCAGCGATTTGCATTCGTCGACGTGGTGGCACAGGATGTCGTCATCTTGCCCGCAGTCGTTGGCATGACGACGGCCCGTGCTGATTTTTCACTGAAATATCTGTTTAAGCGTACTGTCGACATTAAAAAAAAAAAGCATTCTGGGGTTTTAAATACCAGAAAGACGATCTGATTATGATGCATATCGTAGTACGGGACTACGTTGCGTGGTAAAACATCCGTTCCCGCACTTTCTCCTCGTGGGAATCCCTGAACCTTGCATGCAGTTCTTCTGTTCGCGGTATGAATACAAAATCATCTGAGTTTTCCTTCAACGCTAGTTTGGTACTCGTGCTGGATGGCGCAGAATTCGTTACGGGCGCGATGAATAGAAGCTATATTTGTACCGATGCCTTGCCTATACGTGAGTTGAATTTCATGCCGATGCCTTCTTTGAGCTGTATATGCTTAGTCGTATACGCAGGGGCGGAAAGTCGCCCGCTGAGAGTGAAGCGCATGCATGTCTGTCTACAGCGTTTCCTTTCACGAGAAACACGTTCCATGCATTGCAATGCGCTGAACGGAAGTCTGCAAAGGTTTCCGCCGGAGGAGATATTCCGTGTTCAATTGCGCGCCGGTGACGCAATTCCGGAAAAAGAAAGTTCTTCGTCGACTTGTACAGAAGAGACCAAAGTTGCGTGCTTGTAGCGTACCGTAGATGCGCACCCAGACAGGCGTATTCAGCCACTTTGTCGTCGCTTTTGCTCACCACAGCAGCCGAACAGCGTCAGTGTGCTAACCGGATTCCCTGTGCATTGACTGAAGCAGCCGAGTGTGGGGTTTGTTTTTTAGCGATGGTAATGCATATATGGTAAATCAATCGGGAAAAGAAATGTTGTAGATCCTCGTAGGCGTCCCTCCATGGCTCGACTGTACTGTGGCGGCGTGATTGTAGAATCGAACGCTGTCAGGTCGAGAAAGCACTGAAGAGATTCAAATAGCAAATGGGGCTTCAGTGCCTCTTCTGGAGTGTGTTTTCGTGGAGAAAGCTCGAAAGTCCGCCCCGACAGTGTTACTGTAGATTAGACGTCTACGGAAGATAAGAGAAGAAGATTTATTCGCGTGTACATACTTCCCTAAAAAGATCGTCATATTACTTTATGGTATTTGGCAATTCGACTCGTGTGCTGTCACACAGACGTTGTACGGCTTCCGCCGTTGCGCGGGAATACATCACATGCAGCAGTATCAGCCGCCAGATGCCACCAAAACAGTGCGGATAGTCCTGCCGTTGCGCACCGTTCGATCGTGAGCGCCATTGAAACACGTCACTTGACACGCAAACGACCTATCTGCGATCGTGTTGATTTTTGTACAAGTTCTATGCTATCTACGCGGGGCACATGAAGATGCACCGATGTAATCCCCCCCCCCTTTTTTTAATTAATATTACATGTGTCCAAATCTGGCATGACTTCAGGCTGCGCATGTGCTGGGCTGAGTGTTCGCGCAATACACCGTTATCGGAACGGGCTGCGGTGCAGCTCCCGAGGTTGAGCCGGAAGCATTGGCGCGCTGCAGCGATGCTCCGCACGCGCGGTGTCGGTCCTTCGGTCCACTGAAATAGCCCGCCTCGGCTATTGTTGGCGGCAGATAATAAATTATCTGGAAGCGCTCCAAGGTAGGCCCGGCGGAGAAGCGGCGGTCCGTCCGCACAACAGCGTCCAAAGGGCGCCCGGTAACCGGCGTGCGGCCGCGCAGGTCGGCCGAAACGCGGCGCGTGCGCGCGCGATTGCTGCCGGGCCGGCTCGATGGAGGCCGCCGGGCTGTGCTTCGTGTTTCCCGAGCGCCCTGAGTGAAGGTGAAGCGTGCGAACCGATGCTGGGCGGCTTCTGCAGCAACGCTGTTGTTCAGCCCGACGTGGGAGCATAGCATTCTTCCTGTTGCTTTATACCGCTTGCTTAGTTGTTCCTCAGTTTCACTCGCGCAATTTCACCTATAGGCACTTTGCTTTGATTCCATCGTGCATGGCTGTGCGCCTGTATTACACCGTAGACAAGGACCTTCGTTGCGTGCATATAAGCTCGAGGGAGCGGCTTCGGTTCCCGACCACGCCGGCAGCATTTAGATGGGGGCGAAATGCAAGAACACCGGTGTACTTAGATTTAGGTGCACGTTAAAGAACCGCTTGTGGACAAAGTTATTCCGGAGCCCTTCATTATGGCGTACCTCATAATCATATCGCGATTTTTGCTCGTAAAAGCTCAAGGAGCAGCTAAGGCTGGTCTCGACAGCCCAGGACGCTGCCCGAGCTCAAGGCATCCTAAGTTACCTTCTGAAGAAAAACGTCTATTTTCTCTCTCGTGAAACCGCAGAAATTAGTATTATTCAATTAGAACACGTTTCGTGCTCTCTCTCGCTTCACATGCTCCTCGGAAGCGAGCGTACGCGATTTCGAGCGTCAAGTGACTAAGCGCGCGGGTACACAGCGCACACGAAGATTCCAACAATCTCTGCTTACCTTTTCTTATCTTTCGCACCTGCAACAAATCACTCAAAGCTGTAGGGCCCGCGGGCCCGCTGCATGTGGTTCGGTCTTAAAGGCCGAACCACATGCAGCGTTTTTGCCGACGTTTTCTGGCGTTGCGTCTCTTGGCGTCGTCGTATAAACGCCGCCACAGAGGGCGGCCGACCACATGAGAAGTGCTGAGGCCAGCGTCAGCCCAGCGTCGCACAATGTGACCAGAAGGAATAAACTTGAAACCAGACAAAGCAGTGCGCAATTTCCGTCAGTGGACCACCAAGAATTCCTGATTATAGTTTTTATTCCTCTTCTGTAGTTTTGTAGCCCGAAAAATGAGACACAGTGCCGCCGGTCTATTTTCATTTTTAGTTGTATAGCGTCAGCTATTGAGATTAAGAAGTACCACAAACTCGTCAAGTGTGGCCTCTGAGCTTGAACTGTCGCACATCTTTGAGGCCATGTATTCGGCCAATACAGCCATTCCTGCTAAGCCTACCGATGAACTTGAGTATGGCTCTCGGAAACACTTTAAAGAGATTACGAGTGCTTTGCTGTCGAAGCTTCTAGGGACAAAGCTAAGTCAAATAGAAGCATCAGCTGAGGACTTGTGGACCACGCAGTGCACGGCAACGGCATTGTAGATCCAAGGCTGGTGGCAGCCATTTTGGCAGCAGCGACGACGCTATTACGTAGGCAGAAGTCGCTGCCAGCCGCGCGCTGAGTGGTTCTGCGTCCATCGAACTGCTTCCGGCGTCTACACCGACGCTGCCGATGTCTGGGCCGTCCTGAGGTGGACGTTTCGGCCACCGTCACCAGTAGCGTCGACGCCGAGTGACGCCGGGGAACGAAACGCCGTACGAACGCCGGCAAAAGCGCTGCTTGTAGTTCGGCCTTTACTCCTACGGGATCTGGCCAGGTGACTGCTGACGTGACCGAATGCGTCGGCGCAAGCGAGGGCCGAATGAGAGGAGAGCAGCGGAGAAAGGAGAGTAGGGCGCCATGCGATCGCCGCCACGAGAGCATACTCAGCAGAGGGAGTGGTACGCGCTACGCGCGAGCGCAGCGAGTGACATAACCCTTTGCCCTACCTTCAACTACACTACCATAGTCTACTTTTGTAGTTTTATCTACACCGCAAACCCAGTCTTCCTAGCTCTATTTGCAGCGAAGCTACAGGCATTCTACTGTCTTATGACACCCTTAACTCATCCTAGTTAAGTATTACACCTGGTAAGTATACTCCTTCCCATCCCAACGCTTGGGTACTCACCAAACGTCACTTTCCTACGTTCACTTGCGACGGATATATATATATATATATATATATATATTATATATATATATATATATATATATATATATATATATATATATATATATATATATATATATATATATATATATATATATTGTGGCGAAGCAATTGGTACTGCTTAACGGTTGCGCTCTCCAGCGGCTCCTAGTGGGTCGTCCTCTTCTAAACGCCGCTCGCGCTCGGAGCCCGCGCTTTTGCCTTGACTGTCGCCATAGTGCATTGTCGCCGAGTGCCGTCCAATAAACAGCTTAACAAATTGGTGGAGAGTGCTGTGCTCCCATTCAATGCCCCTGGAGCTTCGTTCCCGTACCCTGCCATCTACTATGCCCCAAGACGCCGCTCAGCAAACGCCGCCTCCCACACCGACCACATGTCCCGGTGTCCCACGCATCCGCGATCCACCTATCTTCACTGGCGCCGATGGCACCGACGTGGAGGACTGGCTCGCAATTTACGAGCGTGTGAGCGTACCTAACAAATGGGACGAAGCAGGCAAGTTGAGCAACTTGGTCTTCTACCTCGCGGGAGTAGCAAGCTTGTGGTACAACAACCACGCGTCCGATTTTGCTACTTGGTCGGATTTCAAGACCGCCGTCATCAACGTTTTTGGCCGCCCTGCAGTTCGTAAGCTGCAAGCAGAACAGCGCTTACGCGAACGAGCGCAGCAGGCCGGTGAATCTTTCACCAGTTATATCGAAGACGTCCTGGACTTGTGTAAGAAAGCCAACGGCACGATGTCCGAGTCTGACAAGATCCGGAACATTATGAAGGGCATTGACGACGATGCCTTCACCATGTTGCTCGCTAAAAACCCTTCCACCGTGGCCGAGGTCATAACACTGTGCCAGAGCTACGAGGAGCTCCGCCGGCAACGTTCGATGACCCGTCGCTCTCCATCACGCGACGAAGAGCTTGCTGGCTTGGCTGCCATACCTGACCAGGCCACGCTGCTGGCAGAAATGAAGGCATTCGTGCGCGAGGAAATCGCACGCCAGTTCTCTCTCCTGGCCTTCGCCCACCCGCCGCACGTTCAACAGTCGTCGACGACCCTTCTTCCTCCCATCCGCCGAGCGATTGAGCAGGAAATCGCGGAGGTGATGCCTGAGTACCACCAGCAACCTCCGGCTCCTGCGCCACAGAGTTACGCTCAGGTTGTCGCCAGGACGCACCAGGCAATCCCTGCGGCTGCACCGTTGAGTTACGCCGAAGCCGCCGCTAGACCTCCGTCCTTCGAAGCAGGCGTGCCGGCTACGTATGCTGCCGTCATCCCTAGGCCCCGACTGCAACCCACCTTGCAGTCATTTCAGCAGCCGCCCCATCAATCGCATCCCGCGACGTGGGCGGGACCTGCCCCGGCGAACCGATGGCGCACACCCGACAACCGGCCCATCTGCTTTGCATGCGGTTATGCTGGTCACGTGGCCCGTTACTGCCATCGCGTGCAGCCGCCTCGAGTCGCGTCAACCACCACCAGCCAGTCCAGCCGTGCATTCTACGACCCGCCTATGTCGCCGACGTCACGCCCAGCTCCATCCACTCGCCGCTCTCCGTCTCCACGCCGTCGCGCACTGTCACCAATGCGGCCACGTTCTGTCGCACGAGAGCAGGAAAACTAGTCGTCGCAGTCCACGAGGCAAGGGCTGCGACGCTATCGAACTGTAAAAGCCCTCAGCGAAGTCCATCGAATGTCATAGACGTGTTTGTGGACGGTGTTCGCGCATCTGCCCTTGTCGACACTGGAGCCGGCGTATCCGTTATGGACGCAAAACTTAGCCGCTTACTTCGAAAAGTGACTACGCCACTTTCTGGGATGTCCCTCCGTACCGCCAGCTCCCAGAGTATTAGGCCTACAGCAGTATGCACTTCTCGCGTCGTCATTCAGGACGTTATGTACAACGTCGAGTTCATCATAATTGCTGCATGCTCCCACGACGTCATCCTAGGATGGGATTTTCTCTCCCGCCACGACGCCATAATTCACTGCGCACCAGCCGCCCTCGAACTCTCACCGTTCTCACATTTGACGCCGGCAGACAGTCCATCGGCATTCACGAAGACCCTCGTCAAAGACGATACCAAAGTTCCTCCGAACTCGTCGACGGCTGTGCCAGTTTACTGCGCCGGTCTCTGCGACACAGTTGCACTCCTTTCGCCATCTGACCGAGTTTGCGCTAGGAAAGGGTTGCTGGTACCTTTCGCGACCGTGCAAGTCACTCAGGGTAGCACCGCTATTTTTGTTACCAACCCATCCCCGCACATTGTTACGTTGGTGCGAGGGGAATGTCTCGGCAGAGTAGAGCCCCTCGAAGACGCACAAGTTCTGGACGTACCCGATGACTCGCACTGCACCAGTTCCCGTACCATCAGTGCCGTTTCCACGTCGGATTCCTCACCCGCGGATGTATTTGGTCCCTCCATTGCTGACAACCTTACGTCGGTCCAGCGTTCCCAGCTTCTGTGCCTGTTGGAAGAATTTCGTTCTTCTTTCGATGTCGGGCAAACCTCTCTCGGCCGCACGTCCGCTGTTACGCGGACGTGCGGCCGAGAGAGGCGACCAACCCTGGCGACACTGGCGACCAACCACCACTTCGGCAACGTCCATATCGCGTGTCTCCCACAGAACGTCGGGTAATTAATGAGCAAGTGGACGATATGCTTCGACGCGACGTTATTCGACCCTCGGACAGCCCGTGGGCGTCTCCTGTTGTTCTCGTTGCCAAGAAGGATGGTTTTGTGCGCTTATGTGTGGACTACCGAAGGCTCAACAAGATCACTCGGAAGGATGTTTATCCACTGCCGCGAATCGATGACGCGATTGACAGCCTCCAAGGAGCAGAATACTTTTCATCTCTCGATTTGCGCTCGGGGTACTGGCAAGTACCCATGGCTGATGACGCTCGACCGAAAACAGCCTTTGTCACGCCCGACGGCTTGTACGAGTTCAACGTCATGCCGTTTGGTCTGTGCAATGCGCCCGCGACCTTCGAGCGCATGATGGACACCGTTCTGCGCAACTTGAAATGGCACACGTGCTTGTGTTACCTGGACGACGTCGTCGTTTTCGCTCCGGACTTCTCCACGCATCTTCAACGTCTGCGGCATGTTTTGACGCGTTTGACCAACGCCGGCCTCCAACTGAACCTGAAGAAGTGCCGATTTGCAGCGCGGCAGCTGACAATCCTAGGCTACGTCGTGTCGAAGGAGGGAATCCTTCCCGATCCGGCCAAGCTTCGGGCCGTGGCCGAATTTCCCAAACCTACGTCCGTCAAAGAACTGCGCAGTTTCGTAGGACTGTGCTCCTATTTTCGACGTTTCATACGCAACTTTGCCACCATCATATCGCCGCTGACGAAGCTCCTTGGAAGTAACGGGCCCCTACATTCGTGGTCGTCCGAATGCGACGACGCGTTCGCAAAGCTCCGTCGTTTGTTGACGTCTCCTCCCATACTACGCCACTACGACCCTACGGCCCCAACGGAGGTACACACGGACGCCAGCGGTGTAGGCCTCGGTGCTGTTCTTGCGCAACGCAAACCAGGGTTCCCCGAATATGTCGTCGCCTACGCAAGTCGTACGCTTACTAGAGCCGAGACCAATTACACTGTCACGGAAAAAGAGTGCCTGGCGATGATCTGGGCCCTTACAAAATTCCGACCTTACTTGTATGGTCGCCCATTTGATGTCGTCACCGATCACCACGCACTATGCTGGCTGTCGTCATTGAAGGATCCCTCGGGCCGTCTCGCCCGTTGGGCACTTCGCCTGCAAGACTACGACATCCGCGTGCTGTACCGCAACGGACGTCAGCATGCTGACGCCGACGCCCTCTCGCGCTCCCCCTTGCCTGACGACAATGCCTCCTGCTCAGTGTCTCACACTGCTGTTTCTTCTATCGATGTTCACACCATCGCTACCGAGCAGCGCAAGGATAAATGGATCGCTTCGCTAATAGACTTGCTCACTGATCCGTCGGCAACACCAACCACTCGCGCGTTGCGTCGTCAAGCCCACCATTTCGCCATTCGTGACGACCTACTGCACCGACGCAATTACAACGCCGACGGCCGCCAGTGGCTACTTGTGATACCCCGAAGTCTGCGTGCTGAAATATGCGAATCCTTCCACTCTGATCCGCAATGCGCGCACTCTGGGGTATCCAAAACTTACCACCGCATTCGACAACGATACTTCTGGCGAGGGATGTACCGCTACGTGCAGAAGTTCGTCCGCTCCTGCCTCGATTGCCAACGCCGAAAACCTTCAACGCACGTGTCACCAGTCGGTCTACAACCATTACCTTGCCCTAACCGTCCGTTTGGACGCGTGGGCATCGATTTGTATGGACCACTTCCTCTGACGTCGGCTGGTAACCGTTGGGCCATCGTCGCCGTTGACCATCTAACGCGATACGCCGAAACCGCTGCCCTCCCAGCGGCTACAGCTCGTGATGTTGCCTCCTTCCTGCTACACCGATTCATGCTGCGCCACGGTCCACCCCAGGAGCTTCTCAGCGATCGAGGCCGTGTCTTCTTGTCGGAAGTCGTCGAAGCCATACTCAAAGAGTACCATGCTGTTCACCGCAAAACTACTGCTTACCACCCGCAGACGAATGGCCTAACCGAACGCTTCAACCGCACGCTCGGCGACATGCTCTCAATGTACGCCGCCGCCGATCACACAAATTGGGATGCCATTCTGCCCTTCGTCACCTACGCCTATAATACCGCCCCTCAGAGCACTACTGGGTTTTCACCCTTCTTCCTGTTGTACGGAAGGCACCCGTTGCACACCATTGACACGATACTACCCTACAAGCCGGATCCATCTGATTGTGCGCCTATTTCTGACACAGCCAGGCTTGCTGAAGAGTGTCGCGAGCTTGCAAAGGCCTTTACAACGCACGAACAAGAGCGGCAGAAGAGCCTTCGCGGTGGCACCACCACTTCTGAGTCCACGTTCCTCCCCGGAGCGCTCGTATGGCTCTCGGTCCCTACCACTGCAAGTGGCCTCTCTTCAAAACTACTGCCGAAATACGAAGGCCCCTACCGGGTCGTCGAGCGCACATCCCCGGTCAACTACCTGATCGAGCCCATCGAACCAGCTTCGGACATGCGCCGTCGAGGGCGCGACATAGTCAACGTGGAGCGCCTTAAGGCCTACTATGACCCACTCATAGTAACGAGCTGTTAGGTCGCCGGACGGCGCCCTTTTCGTACCCGGGGTAATTGTGGCGAAGCAATTGGTACTGCTTAACGGTTGCGCTCTCCAGCGGCTCCTAGTGGGTCGTCCTCTTCTAAACGCCGCTCGCGCTCGGAGCCCGCGCTTTTGCCTTGACTGTCGCCATAGTGCATTGTCGCCGAGTGCCGTCCCATCAACAGCTTAACAATATATATATATATATTATATATATATATATATATATATATATATATATATATATATATATATATATATACATATATATATATATGCACTTTTCCGTGCTTCCAGAGCGCAACTGGCCCGATTAATTATTAGGTTTTCATGAAGGATCGCAGCAGAAACCTGGAGACTTACAAAGAGGGTTCAACTTAAATTGAGGACGACGCAGCGAGTGATGGAAAGGAAAATGACGGGTGTAAACTTAAGAGACAGGAAGAGAGCAGAGTGGGTCAGGGAACAAACGGGGGTTAAGGATATCATAGTTGAAATCAAGAAGAAGAAATGGATATGGGCCGGGCACGTAGAACGTCGGCAGGATAACCGGTGGTCATTAAGGGTAACTGACTGGATTCCAAGAGATGGCAAACGCGTGAGGGGGAGACAGAAAATTAGGTGGGTAGATGAGATTAAGAAGTTTGTAGGTATAACGTGGCAGCAGAAAGCCCAGGACCGGGTTGATTGGCGGAACATGGGAGAGGCCTTTGCCCTGCAGTGGGCGTAGACAGGCTGATGATGATGATGATGATGAAGGATCGATGGCGCTAACTAAACATTTCCTTCACTCAACTTGATCATCATTATCCTACCTGTCCTATACAACCATTAACTAGAACCGTGACTACCTTTTTATTACGTTTTTCTTTTATTTCCTCGACTTTCGTTGCAGCTTTTTTAGGGTCACGAGAGGGCGACCCCTCCGCTATAGCCTTATGTCGCTACCCGCTAGCTCCACAGTATTGACAGTAATTTCAGAGCAGCGCGCTTCTCGTGCACGCATTAACAGGAGTAAAAATTGCGGAAATACAGCTATACGCTTCCCAAGCAACGCTTAGCGGCGCTGCTGCTCTTGACAGGCAGCGCCATCTCTGGCAGAAAAAGAGAAACTGGCGTGTTAGCAGCGCGCGTTTTCCCTTCTCTCCATCGCGTTGCCGCTCGCTTTACACGTGCAGAGCTCTCGCGGTGCACTTGCGCCGCCTCACAATGTACCGCTTGCAGTGCGGCTTCAAAAGGATTTTCAAGCTTGACTGGCACTTCCGAAAAGCGAACTTGATAAAATGAGAAAGGCTCGTCAATCACGTTAACGGTGAAGAGCAGACGATCGACAACAACGACGCCCAACTCAAAGCGAAATGCATTTCCCAAGTCGCGATTACACCGTGTAGGACGTATACCTCGAGGTAAGTCTCATTCTGTCATGTTAAAGATGAATAATGGTCCACATGCACTCCGAAATGAAGCCTACACGCTATCGATGTTCTGCGACGTGGACTACGAATCATATGATTGTTGTTTTGATATGGCATGCTTACAGTAGCAGCCGTGTACTTTCGTGAACAAACGTTTGCGGCGTGCGAAAAAAAGATTATACGGCCATGGCACTGCTTCCTGAGAAGGTTAGAGTCAAGTCCTCCGTGCCGCTGGAGAATCACCCGCCGATTAAGACGCGAGGCAGCTAGCTGAGCTTTAACCACTGTGAAGCAAGATGAACTGCTCGCCCCGTTTTTTCGGCTCTCGCGTCATGCTTGCAGTCTCTTTTTATGATATTGACTTGACAGGCGTATAAAACCTGTTGCGTGAACGCGGCTAGAAAATCGCACAGAGTCAGAAGGTGGTTACTTCAAGGTTGCAATTGCAAAGCATGTATTAAATGCCAGTTATATTTAGCGGCTTAAATATATATCACCCTAATAAAGTGACAAATACAAAGCAAACCTGCAGAACGATGTCAAAGCTTGCTGCAAATGCACAGACGTCCGCTCCGGCGTGATAAAGCAGCCTTCCCGACGCGTGAAATACAGGCGCCGAACTTCTGACAATGTGCCGAGTTCAGTTGAATTCAACCAACCGCGCAATGCTAACGGTATAACGCGAATGTGAACGTTCAACAACGACGGGTAGGTCTCACGAACACGGGGAATCAAAACACAAAGTTGCTTCACCTACAACCGTAACTGGACTTTAACAATACGAGAAGACAGCGAGTAATCATTAATGTAGTCGCTGCGTGCATGCGCCGCGTTACTTACCGATTCAGGTAGTCGGAACGAACGAAAGCGATGAACTCAGACAGCCAAAATAGAAGGCGAGACAGCGCTGTCAGCTATCCACGCTTGCCGCCTTTATTTCTCGTACGACACGCCCGGGAAACGATACAGTTTAACACGTGAATCGTGTGCCTTGCCTTGGTGTTGTCTGCACTGTTGTGGCTGGCCGCTAAACCGCAATACTTCGGACCACGCTTGCGCTTCCGCAGGGTCGCTTCTGCCATCGTGGAAATGCGCAGCTTCGCACAGCAAGCCTCTCGGTTCAACGTACCCAGCTGACGGCCCCCCAGTTACCCGCACCGAGAGAAGAACACGTGCGCTACCGCTACCGTGAAAGGGGCTGAGTCGGCCGCGCAGAAGGTTCAGAGCTTTCCGACAGAGCCGCAGCGCGGCTGGCGCGGCGCTGTCGTCGCGCCGCACACTTAAGCTTGGGTTCCCTATCCCGGCCGAAGCACGCACGCACGCACGCACGCACGCACGCACACACACACACACACACACACACACACACACACACACACACACACACACACACACACACACACACACACACACACACACACACACACACACACACACACACACACACACACTCCTAGCTCTATTGCTCAGTATTCTATAATGCCCGTGCTCTTGTTTGCACGTACTACACAGCCCCCAACTGACCAACGTGTTGTTCGCTTTGGCACAGTTTTTTTTATGCTTTCGTGTACGTACATTTAGCTAGCTGCCAATTACGTGTTTCCGCACCCACTACCGCATTTTCCTGAGGATGCTCAAGGACAGATGCTACGGGAAAAAGAAAGCCTCCGACGTACCACACGAGCTCTTATACCTCCGTGTGGGTCAGACCTCCCTGGTGGTTTAACCCGCCGAGAGGAGGTTACGTTGCGGAGGCTTCGTGTTGGGGTTGCACTTACCCCATCCGTGACCACCCTTTGGGCGCAAAAGTACCGCGGCCCGTATGGTACATCGTGCCCATTTTGCGACGCTCCAATCAGCGACGTAACTGTCACACACCTATTGTGGACATGCACGGGTCTACAATTAAGCCGTCGTCGTCACCTACGTGCAACAGGCCTCAGGCCTGGCCGACCACCCGACCTTGACCGCTGGATTAGTGGACCTCACCACCGCTCGTTACTGGACTTCATACACGAAGCAAATTTATATGTGTATTTCTGAATAAATATTATGCCTAGGGGCAGACTTTCGAAAAAAAAAATTACGTGTTTCATTTTTTTTTCCTCGTTCATCCTCGTCAGCGTGAGTAACGATGGAATTCGCCGGCAGGATATGGCTTTGTTGCCAGCGCTTGCGTAGTCGTCGCGTTGATGATTCAAAGTGAAGTGTTACGTCAGTCGTGATTGGCTCCTGACTCTGCGGTCGCGAAATAACATAATATGGCAGCCCATTCGTCCCCGACAGCAGACGTCGAGAACAGCGGCTGAGCGCTGCTTGGTAGGGGTGTGCGAATAGTGAAATTTCATCTCGAATCGAATAGTGCCGAATAGTGGCCAAAAATATCGAATGTCAAATCGAATTTCGAATATAAAGGATTTAATTGAATATTGAAAGAAAGAATGAAGAAATGAAACCTGTTCATGTCTTCGAGCAGATATAACGCGTTGAGTGACTGCGACCGAAAGACTACGAATTGTCGTGCAGAAACACAAGCTGTTCTGTGGCCTGCCTGCAGGCTGCCGCCGTGATGTTACGGTGTTTCCTGCAGTTGAAAACATGCGCTCACTGGGCACCTCAGTAGCAGGGATGGGAAAGTATCGCAAATCCATTTTGGCGATACCTGGATAAAGTGCAGCTCCATGATCTGCGGTGCGGCAGTCGCCACGGCCGCACCGCATATCATGGAGCTGCACTTTTTCCAGGTATACCGCCAAAATTGCTTTGCGATTTACACAGCGTGAACAAATTCTCACTTGTGAAACCAATCACCGAGGAATTTGCGGGCCAGTCTTACGGTGCTTGCGGCATACGAGACCGAACTACACAAGGAGCCCGGGCCCTCGTTTTGGAAGCCAAGTCGTTGTTTTTTTTTTTACGTATGGAAATGACATATTCTCTTTTAGAATAAACATGCGCTCACTTCTGAAACAGGACATCGGTGAAAGTTTTAACGAAAGGCCCACTGCAACGCCGTAGCCCCTCCACCCTAACCAAGTTGTACCATTGGCCTTTGTCAGGTTTTAGATATTCGTCTTGTCGAATTATACGAAACTTCGAATACTAGCTATTCGAAAGTCGAATCGAATTATTCGATTAGGTGTTATTCGATTCAAACTCGAAACTCGAATATTCGCACACCCCTACTGCTTGGGACTCGGACGGGCGACAGGGCAACAGCTGCTGCGATCGAAGCTTGATGGACTCGTAGAATGCTCAGACATGAACCGGACACCCTTGAAAAAAGAAACGTGATGACGCTGGCATTGGGCATCTGGTTGCTCTAGGAAGTGTATAGTCATTTTGGAAACATTGCGATTCGAGACAGGGTTGGGTGCAAGTACCTGTGGGAACCGCCATCACTGCAGCATTGTAGGTTTCGACTCCTGCGCGCTTCGACTCGTGCACGTAATACGCATCGTTTCCTCATTTATTTAAGAGCCTTATAACTTGGTTAGCGCCGTTTGTTATATGTTGTCGCAACGTTCGAAATCTTTGATGTCTCATTTGAGACAGACTTGGTCGGAATCGTCGCGTATAACAAAGACATTGCTATGCATTGCTATGTATGTGTTGAGACGTATAGTTCGAAGGAAATGTGGTATGCTGAGCACGGTAAGAGCGGTAGTTCCTCGAATCAAGCTCCAGGCAATTTTCGCTCTTTAAATATTGCCTCTTTCGTACTTTTGAAAAGTTATTTCACTGTCCATCCTTTGTTCAGTGCTCGAAAAGTGATAATAGGCGTTCATGGCAAAGCTATAGGCTTATAGGGCGCATTTTAGAAACGTGTATTCCTTGAATATGTTGGTGTAACAAAAACGTGGTCGTGTCACCTGCTTTCATAAAAACTATGGTGGACTTGCGTGTAGCTACACTGTCAAATTGCAGACCGTGGAACGCAGATTCAACGCAGCTCATAGCGTGATCGTTGGCGGTCGTATCTGTAAAATAGTGATCGCTCGTGTGATTAGCGAAAGAAAAAGAAAGAAAATGGAAAGAACGAAATGAAACGAAACAAATAATTACAGGGAACAGTGTCAACGCTAGTATTTCACTGCAGTGAAGGGATATGGGGCTTAAGAAGCACGTGTCCAGTGTTATCGTATCTCTTCAGCGCAGGAAACCATATAATCAATATTTGCAAAAGGGTGCAAAGTCTTTTAACTAGTTGGTACATCGTAGCGTGGGAAACAACTCAGCAAACGTAGACGCATGCATGAGGTACATCACACGAGCGAGCACTGTCTCGCGTGATGCCACCGGCTTTCTTTTTATGCGTAGCGTTATTTGGCGAGTCAGTCAGAATATTCCGTTTGTCCGTGGCGCCAAAATGTGTGAGCCGATCCGGGAAATATTGCAATGCTGGGCCGATCTGCAGCCTGGTATTTACTCATTTCCCAATACAGGGGTAGAACGCGAAGTTTGAACGTATTGTGTGCAAATTTGACAGCGGCCGGCAGGTGTGGCACAATAACTACGCATAATCACGTGTCATGTTTCAGCACACCCACAGACCCGTACTGAGCATACTGGGAACAGACACGTATACTACAGCAAACACAAGGACGAAGTACAAGACACACACTGGAAGGAAAGAAGAGAAGGCTGTGGAATGTGAACAAGAGTACATATATATATTGTCACGAGGCGTTCTGGGTGACCAAGCCCTCAGATGGTAGAGCCGAGCAGCGAGAGATGACAATCGGGACAACACCGAAACGTAGCTTTTATGAATAATCTCGTCGTCGTCTTCTCCTTCCAAGCCAGATCCCCAGATCCCCACTGCCCATTATTTCCAGTACAATATATACATATATATATATATATATATATATATATATATATATATATATATATATATATATATATATATATATATATATATATATATATATATATATATATATAATATATATAGAAAAAACAAGGTGTTTGACGCGCAAGTGAAAAGAAGACGAAGGGCGGGCCCACGGCCGAAGCGTCAAATAAAGCTTCTCTTCATTTGCGCGTCACACCTTCTTTTTCTATAACTCCCGGATCCGGCGACACCTTCTCCTACATAACGCATAACGCTACACATAACGCTACACATATCTGGGGTAATTCCCGTTCAGGGAGACTCTGTCTAATTTTTTTTTTTTTTGGCTCTTCGCGCTATTTGTACGCAATCTTTCTCGGTATGTCGCGTTGGGTGCCTCCTCGTTCACAAAATTAAGACCATATTAACTATAGAATGAAATAACCTTTTTTGCTTTTTAATTTCACACTTCTCGCATGGTCGGCGTCTCTTTGTGTCTTCGAAATAGCGCCGTCGGAGTATACGCAGTCAGCTCCTGTAACTGTGTACAAGTGTAGAGGGGAAAAAAAACAGCATAACGAAAGCAAGCCGCGAACGAAATGGGAGCGGTTTGCTTTAAGTGCAGCTTACATGTGTCCCAATTTCTCGCGGCTCGTGTGTGCGTAGACTCACGAAGAGCGAGCAGCACCAGTGCACCTTATCAACCGCAAAATACGTGTCGCGACCCCCTTATTTATACTCGAGGCCGCTGTGCCGGAGCGAGAGATTAAACGCTATACCCGTTGCCTGTAGCGTCACGTCGTAATACGCGCGTACCTCTTTCTGGACAGCGTAAATTGAAAGTTCTACATCGCGACAATATATTTTAACTGCGTAAGGATTTCTATGCCGATAAATAAAACCGTCCATCCGTCACGTAAGACAAGTTGCATAAAGAAATAAGTGCATCAATCCAAATAAAAATTCTTGACGGTGGGGGGTTTGGAGCCTAGCGCTCCTGTATAAGGCGGGTGCCTTACCTACTATCCGCTCTTTCAAACGGTGAACCATATGTATGCCTTATGGTTCACGTTCTGTACCACATGGATGCGTTGTACCGGCGATAGAAAAAAAGAACGTAAAAAGAGAACACTCTCTACGAATACTTTGTTGAAGTATTTCGTTGTCGTGGAATAAAAGACATCTCTGTATAGGACAACATGTAAAGCCGCCATGGAGCATTGTATATGTCAGGAAAATTTGCTAAAGTTTAATGCGAAACATACATTTCGATGCAAAATAGTAACAACGCAACGCAAGGCGAAGAATGAGGAGGACAGGAAAGAGCGTCACGCTCTTTCCTGTCCTCCTTGTCCTTCACGTTGCGTTGTTACCATTTTGCACAGTATGACCCAACAAGCCCAACAACATGTTTTGATGAGATACGTTTCTATGATCGCGGAATGGGCCCTTCGTTGGGTCATTCTAGACGCTAACGGTAATAGGAAGGGGGTCAAAGGCCATCTTGTTGTGGTACGTTCAAGTGCGCACATCGCCATTGCCATCAGCGCGCAAAGTGCGCCCACATAGGTCATTATTTCCTGCGGTGACATCGCGAAGTGCGACCGAATAAAATACGTCCTTCCTTTACCAATTTACATGAACAAATGTCGATAGTGGTGATGAGGTGGAGATTATTGCGCAATCGCATGCGTAAGCAACTACAGAGCGATAGTATGGAATGCGTTGTTAATCCTTTTGTGCCCCCTTTGTTGACCGTGTTGCGCGCCAAAGGACGTCGCCCGACGCCTTGCTCTTGCTTTGTCGTGCAAACTTGAGCTGTGTGCCGTCTGCTGACATGGAGCGTCTGACCTTTCAAATTTCCTGTGAGCAGGCAGCACTCAATGTTTCTGCATGACTGTAGCCCCGCCCCCCTCCCCAAAGCAACTAGTATGCCTATCATCACAATATTTTAACCTCTCCGAACTCCGCGAAACGCTGGCACTTGAAGTTCGCGAAGCACACTAAACATTTCGGGAATTGTGGCCGGTCTTGCTCTATTATCTGCAATGACTATGCATTTAAGGACTGTGGAAGGGGCTGAAATTATATTTACCCGTTTGCGAGCATAAGCTTCAGAATGGCCGAAGCTGTATAGCGTCACTAAGTGAGCCTGCCCTTGTTATCCTATGATGTTGAGCGGCTGGTACCGCCAGTTCCAATTCCGGTGCATTTAAGTGCGCAATATATTATTTTCGCCTGTGAGTGCGTTTAGCGAAGACAAAATCAATTTAACAGTCCTATATAGTGTGTGATATACGAGTACGGCTGTTGGTGGGTTTAGAGAAGACAAGATCAAAAACTCATAGGGTCCCTTATGCATGTCCAGCAGGCCCATGAAGCGGCCGCCAGGTATTCTCTGTCGGTCCCTACGTGGGAGACGGCCGCTACGCGCTGAGCGCGTCCTGCAGGACGTAAATAAAGGTTTTTCCAGTCCAATCCCTTATGCATCCGCCTCAGTCGACTCGAAGGCGAAAGCCATCTTCTTCTTCTGTTTCGTCTGAGTCGATGTATTGAACCTTCCGCGCCCCCCTCCGAAAGCGTTCTGCAACTAACGCTGTTTTGCAGCGCCTCCACGATCGGAGGCATTGTACGCTTTCTGCACCACACCTTGGTTGCACTGCCTCCGGGATGGGCCCGTGCAACTTTGACCTAGCAATGACGTCATGTGACGTCACAAATTTTGGTGATCTGTGACGTCGTGACGACGACATGTTGTGACGTCATCGCGTGATGATTTTTTGCATCACTCTTGTTGACGCCGCCGACGGGGGACGCCGACGCGGGATGCCGGTCGATTTTCGCGTCTGATGAGGCGCCTAAAAGGCTTTCGCCTTAATAAGAGTCTCATAGTGCGGCGTATACGAATATAGTTGTTTGTCGGTTTTAGCAAAGACGAGATGAATAACAGTCCCACAGGAGGACAGTATAGGAATCGCTGCGTCGCAGCGCTTATAGTGCTTTGGTCCACAAGTGCCTTCACTACTACTCAACTGTGTATTCCTGCTAAGACCGTCTTCATCTTCATCGACGGCCTGCTTCGCCCAATTTCCGCCTATACGAGGCCCGGTATGCTTTATGCACATGCTTACTATTATACGCTTCACTTAGGCGGTCCTCATATCTCAGTCAAGAAGCAAGTTTTGACGATGATCGAGACTGCGGTCATGCATATCAAGTTGCATTGAACTATTTATAAAGAGCAGTCGCGGAGTGATGCGCGAGTAAGGTGGAAGCTCACCATGGGGATATTATTTGTGTATCTTTCTTTTGCCTTTGAACGACCTTCCGCCTTCACAAACTTACGGTGACAATGAGTATAATTATTTCTAAGTAGGCGGGGGTGCCAGGACGCTAACTTGTCCTCAGATAGTCGTTGTATGGCGACGGTTATATTTAACTTTTTTGTGTGTGAGTATTGAAAGGGGGACCGAAACGCCCGAGGTCTGTCGCTGTCATAAGAAGCAGCCAAGGAAAATATGGCGTAATTTACAGGGCTGGGCAAAGATACTTTGAAATTGTATCGCGATACGATACAAGATACTTAGGCAAGAAGTATTTGAGATACAGATACAAGATACTACAACACTGATTGTATCCGATACGATACATTCCAATTGTATCTTAAGATACTTCGATACATTCGCAAATTTGTTTTTATATATCCATATAATGTAGCACTGAAGGCCTTTACGCAACAATTGTCTCTCGAAAATTTATTAACTGCGAGCAATTTTGTTTCATTTGAATGTAATCTGTTGGTATCTCAAAAGATTTGTACTTCTAGCTCAAGCTATGTCAGTTTCATTCCGAAACAACTGATGGCGCTTCTTCAGCTGCTTAACATAATAGATCTTTATACACTTCGCTGATAGCGGTTTTTGCTTGTCGCTTTTGTAATTGATGGAGTCGCTGCTCTGCTTGCCGACCAGCTAGCGGGTTGCCATCTACTTACAAGAACGTCAGTAAGAAGCCTCTGCACGATGGTGCAAATACCGCTTTGGAGTTCTGCCTTGCCCATAAACTTATTACTGTTTCCGCCAGCGGCGTATCAAGGGGGGGGGGCACCAGGCCCATGCCCTCCCCCCCCCCCCATTTTTTTGCCATGGCATATAGACCACGAAATGGCACTCGATCACATCTGCCTGCCCGGCCCCCATTTCAGATCAAGGAGGTGCCCCCCCCACCCCCGGAAAACGTTTATGGCTACGCCCCTGGTTTTTCACCATAGCGGATCACCGGACAGGTGCACGACCCCGAGATCAAGTGCAGCCCAGAAACCTTTCAGACGTATTGTCCAGTTGTACAAAGCGCCGCAGGACGCCTCCGCTATTAACACTATTAGCACTTATAGCTCCGAATACTCACGAAAACAAACATATCTAAGTAAAATAGAAAAGTGGTTCCGTATGAAACACATCGAATAAGTATAGAAACACGATACAGACGGCCACCCCCAGAACTAGTGATATATTTAGGAGCCCATAATATGATTAAGAATAATCGATGCGTTTTGCGTCTCAAAACCACGATATGATTATCAGAGACGCTGTAATGGAGGGTTCCGGAAATGTCGACCACCTGGGGTTCTAAAACCTCGATATAAGCGCACGGGCCTCTAGCACTTTCCCTCCATCGAAATGCGGCCGCCGCGACCTTTGGGACAGAAGTCAAGCACCATCACCACTAGACCACCGCGGCGAGTAACCCCTAATAGCTATGACAATTAGGCATTTAGGGTAAGACCATAGAAAATTCAGTGCCTATGGAAAATAGCGTAAAACGGCTCTTCGGGACGCTCATGAGAAAAATGGAGCATTTGGTTTCTCGAATCCCTTTGCGAACAACTTTAAGATGGCTATCATAATGAAAACTCAATTTCGCTAATTTACTTAGCAGTAAGCAAATTTGTTATTGTATACCCTAGGCACGCCCGGATAATCATATCTTTGTTCTCAACATCGCCTTTACATGATAGTAAATTCAAGTGGAATATAAGTATGTAAACAGTAGCACAAATGACGCAGACAGTTCAAAAGTAAGAATAAAGCAAAGAGCTTACCTTGGGAGCACATTAAAGACATATTACAGTAAGCAGATCTAAAAAGAAACGATATAGAGACATAGATAATGTATGGGATGAAAAGAAGGACAGCTAAGAAAAAACTTGTGCTTATGATTTTAAACACATGATTATGATTTTTTGTGCTTGTGATTTTTTTATAATTTTGTGCTTGTGATTTCAATTATGATCTTAGAACTCTGAATAAAAGAAGAGACGTATGCCATGATAACTTTGGTTAGGTGGATGCCTGTTCTGTTAGATCCGGCATCGGTACCGGTGCACGGTGGTATAGGTGTTAGAATGTTATTTGCATATAAGTCAATCTCATTGCATGCAAGCGAAACTTACATCCGCGAAATCCTTCAAATCGCCGTTGTGTGAAAGCCACGATATGCAAGAGAAACTGAGAACGACAGCGGCATCAGAATGTGTGCGAAAAACGCCGCACGCATTGGAGCACGCGGCACAGGAACGGCCAAGTGCCTAGCACTGATAAAACTTAAAAGAAAAAAGCCAGGAAAGAAAATGTCGGCTAGGCATAGACGTTCGCGCGCTTCTCTCTCTCGAGATGATGCGAGCGCCACCACGTGACTCTGCTTCGCCAATGCTCGGAGCTCTTCGTCTATCTTCGCTGGAAAACTCTGACGTAAAGGTGAAATAATATGTCACTGCCTTTAGTTATATTCTGGTGACAGTAGCAGCAGTACCTGCTTGAGAAGCGGAGATCAGCCAACGTTTATTGTTTCGTCCGGTGGTGGTGCGATTGCAGTATCTTATATCTTAAGATACACGATACATTCTTCAAAGAAATACAGATACTGATACACGTCTTGCGAGACGTATCGCGATACAGATACAAGATACCCAACGAGTATCTAAGATGTTATCTAGGATACATGTATCTTCGATACTGCCCAGCACTGGGCGTAAATTATTTTAAACAATAATGCTAATTGAAATAAAAGGGGACCAGATACAGTATTATTTTTTTCATTATGATACGTCGAAAAGCTGTAAATTATTCGCAACAAGGGACCGTGGCCACGTCAAATAAGGAAGAAAAAAGGAATGAAATAAAGAAAGACGGAAAACGCTAAACTTATCCGGCATTTTGACGTGGTAACATTCTGGTTGATGTTAGATGCTTCAGCGATTTCTCTCGGAAGTTAACAAGTAATGAAGCCAAGGAAAGCATAGGGACCGTTATTTATAGTTTTTAATTAAAGCAAAGTAATTATGTGAAAAATAGAAATTAAGGTGGCTGAAAAAACAACTTGTTGCCGGTGGAGACCGAACCCACAACCTTCGCATTTCGTATGCTGTGCCCAACCAGCGGAGCTATAGCGGGGTTGTTCCCCCATCCACTCTGTTTGACATTTTTGTTCAGTCAGACCTCCATATAACGTACATCGACTCAACGAAATCCTCTACGTGACAAAGTATTTGCACTTTCCGATCTTAGTTGCATTGAAAACCATGCACCCTTTTTTTCGCTATTTAACAATGTCATTTCGTCACATAATCTCGGTTTAACCAAGTTTTCGGCTATTTCAGGCATGTCTTGGAGCCTCTCTGGGTCCAAGTACATGTCATGTCTAGAGGCCGGATTTTTAGGCGTTAAGAAAGCTCGTTTTAGGCGCCAAAAATAGGCAGGCAAAACAACGTTTTAGGCTTCGAAAACAGCAAACATAGGCACAACAAATTTTCACACAAAATGCAAATAATTTCAAACGAAGACGTGCGCGGCCTCTGTCTACGACAGAAAAACAAATGTTATTGCTTAAAATGGCGTAAAGGCGCCAACGGTTGAACACAGCCGTACAGTGCTTTGTCCCGCACGGTTCGCAGATCATGGTCTCTCCCGTGTTCTGCACGGTTAGTCAAGTGCCCGCCGTCGAATCAACAAACTCCTGAGTGTCTTTTCGGCATGACTGAAAAGGGCAGAGCGGGAGCAGATAGCCAGATCACTGAAAGACAAGAAGGGAGCAATTCTTCCTATTGTCCGGGTCGAATCGTGTTAACATCCCCTGGCAGTGAACCATTAGCGTAGCCAGGGAGGGAACGGGGGCTTCGGGGTGTTCAAACCTCCCCCCTCCCCCCCCCAAAAAAAAACTTTGCAATTTTGCATGTGCATATATACATGCACACATACGAACGCATGCACAAACACACAAAGTATGGTTCAACCCCCTCCCTTTCTTCCGAAAAAAAAAAACTTTTCTGGCTACGCTACTGCAGTGAACACTTTACAAAGTAAATTTCAAACAAAACAAAAGCCCGTGCACATCACTTTTTTTTTTTTGCTCTTCACTCTCCTTTCAGCTGACGACTCTCCGCGGTCTCGCATTCACCGACCGCCCGCGCCATATGAGTGCGGTGGCGAATGCTCGCGGGCGTGTCCCTATTCAGTGCTGCTAGCGGTTGTTTTCTGGAAGTTGGCTGAACTAGAGGACTAGGTTATGACTAGGTTGAACCCCAAACAGTTCTGAACAGTTAATGTTGCCCCAGGCACGTAGGCAAGGGGGGGGGGCGGGGGGCCCGGCCCCCCCCCCGAAATTTTTCCAGCCTTCTATATTCCCAGACAACTTTTTTTTGTTTTTGCCATGGAAAGACTTTCTTTCGAACAATTAGGCCTTGCCCCCCCCCCCCCCCCGAAAAAATATCCTGGCTACGTGCCTGTGTTGCCCGGTAACATGATTAACGGTCTGAAACTGCACTTGACATCGAAACTTGAGGCTAAACAGTGTTCATATAAGTGCTAATTTTGAAAATAGGCATTTATGGGCATTTGTGAGCATTTAGGCACAAACGCCAAAAATAGGCATTTATAGGCACCATAAAAGCACTATAAAAGCTCTTATTAACCTCTAATTCAAGCTCATATATCAAAGTGGCGCGATAAGAACGCAAGGAACAAAATAGGCATTTGCCTAAAATCCGGTCTCTAGTCATGTCTCTTTCATCAGTATGTCTAAATGACACGTCGCACTATCTGCCGCTTCACACACCCGAACGCACACCAAGACGCATGCGTAACAAACCTATAGTTTCGTGCGACTTTTCGGTATAAAACAAGAGCGTTTAATTAATCTGCTTTTCCACGTTCCATCGCTCCGCGGAACAGCCTTTCCGATGATCATTTTTTAACCGGGATGATTTTCGTGAACAGCTACACGCACTGTACAAGGCGACTGTCCAATGATGTGCCACTGTGGATCTGTTAACGTTTCTGTTGTGCTCGCGCTTTCGCATTACGGTACCTCTTCAAAAGCCTTGGCATAATTTTATACTTTTACATATTTTTGTTTATTGTTTACATACCATTTTGATATGTACTTACGTGACTTGCTTTATCTGTTTTTTTTTCTTCATTGCATTTTCTGATTGTAACCTCCCTTACTCAATGTCCTCGAGTTTGCCTGTAATGTACAATAAATAAATAAATAAATAAATAAATAAATAAATAAATAAATAAATAAATAAATAAATAAATAAATAAATAAAGATTTTATGTGAACTGAAGTTCTCGGAAGCACATAAGTCTATTTTATCAGAGCAGACGGAGCGCAGCTTTAGGGACGCCGATACTTGGATTGCAGTGTGCCTCTTGCGTGGGTGGTGAGGCAAAGTTCGAGTCAGTACAGGGCACGCAGAGTCGGAAGCCGCTGAAATTTAGTCGCTGATGCGTGTAAGCGCTAGACGGCCGAGCTGAGTCAACCCCTCTGTCACGATCTGACTCAGCCCACGGCCAATATGTATAGCGGAGTGCATGTAAACGCTAGTTACTTTGATAAGCGTTCAGAGCTAGCGACGACGAATGGGATGCACCGTCGCAGGCTACTCGACGCAGGATGCCGCTGATGTGCTGACACACTATATACAATGGAGCTCGTGCATGCAAGCGCTTTCGTGTCGGTCTGTCTCAACTTGACTTCCGCGCATGAATGTCGGCAGGATTTTGTCTTGGGGGGTGCAAACCCGCGTTGCATCGTGGCTGGGGGAGGGGGAGAGCCCTGGTGTAGCTTGGGTGGGGTCGAGTACTGGTGTGGCTTGAGGGGGCTAGGGCCCCTTTTGCGCCCCCCCGCCGACGCCCATGCTTCCGCGCGGACCACCGTGCGTCGATTTAAAAAGGAACTTTCACCAAACCCTAGCTGTCGTCGAATATTACTCCCCTTCCCGCTCTGCATAAGGGTGTGCTCCACCGCGTCACCGAGCAGCCAGCCCTTGCCTTGTTGGAGCCATCTCGATTGTACATCGTCGGGGTGGTCATTTTGTGATCACGGTGATCGCTGTAATGATAGAGGCGGGTGCTAACAAGCTGGCTAATCGTGAAGAGGTCTTCTACGCTAGATAATTTTCTTAATGAGGGCCCAGGGGACCCAGCAACTGGTGGGTCAGTTCAGTTGCTACAAATGCCAACAGGTTTTCCATTTCTGTCATCATCTCCGCCATATCCGCCTTACTTATGGAAGAATAAAATTTGCCAACCAACCGGCCTCGCCAACACGGATGACGGAGACTGTTATGCACACTATGCGCAGCGTGTATAACGGAGGATATCGTATCACAGCGTATTATCATGGTAGGTCACTACAACGGGACAATATTGCCTCTTTGTTGAGCCAGAAAGTAACCGTACCGTTAGCGACACCCCACACATTCACGTCGATAACCGAGTGCCGATATTAGGAGAAGCCTGACAATAACAAAAGAAAGGATCTAAAAGTAACCGTGGAAATGCAAGATTTACGGTACGATCCTGTCATGAAAGTGAAAACACTCGTTTGGCAGCGCGGCGGTTGAACAAAAATGCAACAGGCACGGTAAGGGGGCGCGTGCTAGCGCAGCGGAAGCTGACACGGCGGCGTCTACGCTCTCCATCACCAGTGCTCTTTAAAAGCAGCTGGTTCGCATAAACCCGTTTTCCAGTGCTTGCAGCAGTGCTGTGTAGTTGGCAGTGCCGCCGCCCGCGCTTTTTCTCCCCGCGCGGCGTTTCGCTGAGCGCACGCTCGCCCGCCGGCCGGCCGGTCGACAGCGCGCGCCCAGCTGTGTAGCAGCAGCAGCAGCAGCAGAGCCAGGCGCCCTTGACCTCGGCGGGAATCGCAGTCAAGGCTGGTTGCTTTTTTCGGCGAAGGCGCGCGCGCTCCGCCTGCAGACGCTCTTTCTATTCGCGCCGCGATCTCTCAGGCTGGCGCCCTTTGCACACTCGCCAAATCCATTTGTAGTGACAAACTCTTTATTGTTTGCTCTACGAAGCCCTTACCTTACCGTTACCTATACGCCGAATCAAAATGACGCGACCGGTTCGCGCGCAGCCTTGCAGTGAAATTGGTGACCTGCATGCATAGTTTTTGTAAGCAATATGATGCGACTAGTACGTCGAATAATGCGTGGTTGCGGAACCGCGGAGTTAAATACTAACTTTGTGGAGACCACCCTGCGAGCTTAGCACTTTAATGCATTTTGATAGTTGCGAACTCGCGCATTCAGTGTACTCATTCAGTGCTCCAGTGCAGTACGCATTCAGTGCTCCAGTGCAACTCAGGTATCTGGCGTCCGCTATAATTTCTCGCAGGAATGAGAAGGGGGGAGGGGGGGGGGAGTACGGGAAAGATGAAGGTAAATTAATAGCATAAGTTACTGAACGTGATGTACAGTCTCGTAACAGCGTGGTATCAGCGTGCATTTACATGCGATTGCTCCGGATCCTTTAGCATTAAGAAATTTTTCATAGACTGGACAAGTCAGTCGTAGAAAGTACACTATTATTTTTCTTTCTTCCGTGTTGTTATCTAGCTTTCAGATAATTCAAAAGCGAGAAGGGCTGATATTTTTCTTTCTTCCATGTTGTTACCTAGCTTTTAGATAATTCAAAAGCGAGAAGGGCCGCTGGCTTGACTTCAAGCATGTCGGAGGCGGGTTTTATAATGATTAGTTCATTGCGCTAAGTGATTGGCGCTATTTACTACCCTGACGTAACCTATACATACATATACATGTCGTAATCTATACATAGCCTTCATAGATTACGAGAAGGCATTTGATTCGGTGGAGACATCAGCAGTCATGCAAGCACTGCGGAATCAGGGCATCGACGAAGCCTATATAAACATAATGGAAGACATCTACAGCGCATCCACAGCCACTATAGTCCTTCATAAAGAAAGCGACAGAATCCCAATAAAGAAGGGCGTACGACAGGGAGACACGATCTCTCCAATGCTATTCACCGCGTGTTTACAGGAGGTTTTCAGGGCCCTAGATTGGGAAGAATTAGGGATAAGAGTTAATGGAGAGTATCTCAGTAACCTGCGATTCGCTGATGACATTGCATTGATGAGTAACGCGGGAGACGAATTACAGCTCATGATTACTGAACTGGATACGGAAAGTAGAAGAGTAGGTCTGAAAATTAATATGCATAAAACTAAAGTAATGTGGAACAATCTTGGCAGAGAACAGCGCTTTGCGATAGGTGGCGAGACGCTGGAAGTTGTAAAGGAGTACGTCTACTTAGGACAGGTAGTACCGCGGAGCCGAACCATGAGAGTGAAATAACTAGGAGAATAAGGATGGGATGGGGCTCATTCGGCAAGCACTATCAAATCATGAATGGTAGTCTACCACTATCTCTCAAGAGGAACGTATATAACAGCTGCATCTTACCGGTACTTACCTACGGAGCAGAAACCTGGAGACTTACAAAGAGGGTTCAACTTAAATTGAGGACGACGCAGCGAGCGATGGAAAGGAAAATGATAGGTGCAACCTTAAGAGACAGGAAGAGAGCAGAGTGGGTCAGGGAACAAACGGGGGTTAAGGATATCATAGTTGAAATTAAGAAGAAGAAATGGATATGGGCCGGCCACGTAGCACGTCGCCAGGATAACCGGTGGTCATTAAGGGTAACTGACTGGATTCCAAGAGATGGCAAACGCGTGAGGGGGAGACAAAAAATTAGGTGGGTAGATGAGATTAAGAAGTTTGCAGGTATAACGTGGCAGCAGAAAGCACAGGACCGAGTTGATTGGCGGAACATGGGAGAGGCCTTTGCCCTGCAGTGGGCGTAGACAGGCTGATGATGATGATGATGACTACCCTGACATCGCATACGTGTCAAGACAGGAGTGACGAACAATATTGCGGTCGCATCACCGCCGTACCCTCCGTGGTGAACTATTTGTTTCGTCATACCTGCCTCACTCAGTCGTGTTGATTGTCCAGTCGAGTGTCGCCTCCTGGCCGCAGTGAAAGTGAGAGATGCCTTGGGAGCGATAGCTAAAGACATATTCCGGCGTAGCAACGCGTTCACTGCCAGCTGTTGCATGCAGGTACTGAAGTAACTTACTCAAAACCATCCTACTGGGCACTGAGGGGCATGGCGTCCGTCATATTATTTCCCATTTTCAGAACAGGAACAGTACTCTGAGCTGTTAAATAAGTAAACTGCGTGCACGTGACATGTAGCCACCCAGGCTCTTTATATTGAAAAGTCCCACACTCTAAGAAGGAAAAAAAAACGTCATTTGACGCGTTTTTTCGAGTCCTGATCCGCCACGTATATGTCTCTATTTGAAAAGACACGCGAACTCTCTTTGGAGATCACTAGTATACTCTCGTCGGAGAGTCGTGGGACCCGGAAGAGAGTTGGCGTGTCTCTTTAAAGAGAGTCATGTGGCAAGTCAGGACTCACCGAAAAGTAACAAGTGCTTTTTTTTTTTCTTAGAGTGAAGAATATCACTCAGTCTTTCCGAAGCAGTGTTCCCTATAGCTTTAGCTGGCAGTCGTAATCGTGCCAGACCGCCGTCTCAAGGTATTAAGTTGTTCGAATCGGAACGACATTAACTGCGCGCTCATCGTACATATATATGGCGACGTGGACAAGACAGTCAGCACTGGCGACGTTGATCCTCCTCTTTAACGCAGCGAGTCACTTAAGCGCCAACGTAATACAATTGAAAGCGCACAGATGCCACCCCCGAAGGTCAGGACAAGTCTTGCCTTAAAGGCTGTCGACGACCGCCCGTATGCTCGATATTGGCGCAAATACAAGTACATTGTCGGCTCGGAAGTTTCTTTGTGTACTGAGGCATGATCACTGCACTTTTTCGATTGAAGGCTGGTTTCCGCTGCCGAGCCCCGTTATTATTATTATTATTATTATTATTATTATTATTATTATTATTATTATTATTATTATTATTATTATTATTATTATTATTATTATTATTATTATAAGCAGTTGTTGGTCTGCCCCCTTCTTTTTAGAGCGGCGCACCGGTTAAAATAAGGCACCGCAAAGTTCGTAGCCTTGACAGTTATCGTGTAGCAGACAGGCTACTTTCGATTTGGGCGAAAATGTCGTGGAAAACTGCCGGCGCCATCTCGTCTGTAATTAAGGTAATCTGTACATAGCGCTTCTGATAACTTTTTATTACAGCGAAAGCTGTTATGAGATCATTTCAACGGCCGTTTTTGGTGGCGTAGTTGTCCGCCGCCGCCGCCGCCGCCGCCGGTGTCCGTAACCACTATCGCTCGAAATAAGAAAAAAAAACGAAATAAGAAAAAATTTCCAGGATGGAACGGGGTTCGAACCTGGGTCCTCTGCGTGGGAGCCCAGTGTTGTACCTCAGAGCCATGCCGGTGCTTGGAACTGCCTTGCAAAACGACGCTATACAGGCCTCATGTCCAGAAGGAACCACATTAGCATATGTAATTTAGTGTGGTAGAAGAGTGAAATAACAACCACGCACCACGCAACGCGAATTCTGTAACCAGGCGTCACACAATGCGAATTGCGCAACGAGTGGGCTGTTGGATGCTTCCAACCCACTACAAGGGGCTCTGCAATAATTCTTCATCGTCATCAGGCACAACACCAACAAAGTGCGCATGATGCCTTACATGTTTTTAGCGGGTATCACGGCTCTCCCTTGAATGACGAAAAATGGCATAGTGGCTGCTGCCCTACTTCACAGAAATTATGATTTATAGCGTAGTGGGTTCCTCGCAAGTGCACTTGCATTGGTTGCCAAGGAAGCCCATGAGCCCATCATCCATTTCCTCAGGGTCTCAACAAAGTACTTCCCCCCTCTCTCTGTCTCTCTTTCTCACGTCAATGTATGTTATATTGCATGGTGGGAGAGTTAAATAGCGACCGGGCGTCACACAATGCGAATTACGTAACTGGTGAGCCGTTTAAAGCTTCCAGCCCATTACGAAGGGCTGAGCCACAGTTCTTCATCGGCATCAGTCGTCACGTAAACAAAGTGCACATAATGCCTTACATATGTGTAGCTGGAACCTCGCTTCTGCGCACAATGACGAATAATCGCGTTGTAGGTGCTTCCCAATTTCACAAATATTGTGATTTATGGCGTAGTGGGGACCTTGCTAGTGTACTTGTATTAGTAGCCCCAAGAGAGTTTAGAACGGGCTCTAAAAATGCCGCTCTTCCAGCTTTCGCTGTGACTGTGCTGCGCTTTCCGCGCAGGCCTGGCATTTTTTTTTCTTATTCTTTTATCCTTCCTAATTTTCTTGTCTTTGTATATTTCTTCAATACTACTATCATGATGATGGGATAGCCGGCTCTAACGTAGCCTACCTTCCCATATTTTGTTTCATATACAAATAAAAAAAATGAAGCTGGCGGTAATAACCAAATCAATCTGCCCTGACCTATAGAGTAGCGCACGATCGGCGCGAAACTGGCAGCACTGTACATACATTGCATAACCGCTTGACATTGGAACTATAGCATTCCGAGCTGTTATTACTAATGCGCCCACCCGCACATGCAATAGCGCGTAAAATAGCTGTATCTTTGATGCGTCTGCGATTGGAAATTAAGCCAAGTTACCATACCTGTACTTGCCATACAGGCACGAGCGGTGCACAGTGAGTTGCATTTGGAATATTTTATGCGTTACGTATACACGTAATGCACGAAACACATATGGCGGACCGCCACATGTTGAAGTGGCCTTGCCACTTGGTAAGTACTTTTCTTCTTTTCGTTTATGGCTGGTGATTCAACTTGCATGAAAGTATGACTGCAGGACATTTATCTCACAAGTGGCAACTTAATTCTCCCAAAGAAGGCATGAAGGAAGGTTCTGTTTCGGAGGAAACATGAGCGAAATGCAAAGGCTAAGGACAGAGGAAAATAACAGCGTGCACGCCGCTCTCTGCCTTGTTTGCACATTCAGCTCTGGAACTCTATCGCTTGCGAACAAATGCGCTCGTCTTGATTTAATCATCGTGAATCCCATTGAGATAACGACCTTATCGCACTCTCGAGCTTGTGCGATAAATATTCACGAACAGACTTCGAGGGATCTACAGTTGGCCGTGCGAATCATAGGAGCGCTCAAATGGGAGATAAATACCTATAACGTACTTCCCAGTAACGTATAGTAAGTGTTCGTTGACACGAATATCAGTGTTGAAATTGTGTTGGGGCTAGCGTCATTTCGCGGCATTTTCCTTTATTGCGATAGTGCTCTATAGGGCTTGCAGGCGTGCGGGTGATTCTACGTAGATGACCTTGTGTACGCAACCTGTATAAGGAAAACGGGAAGACGAAACCAGATTAAGAAAAACAAAAACTGCCGCTCTTAGGATTAAAAACCGGTTCTTCTGAGTTTAAAGTCCATTAGCAATGCGGAATAGCGTTAGCAACTCATGCCGTTCGGCACCGCAGATTATTTGTGTAGTACAGCCGCCGGTTGACACAGTGCCGTGCATTTCACGTGATACGTGCTGCAGCGCATTTTCTACTTCGGTAAATTATGTCACTGAAATTTAGTCAAATTCAGTTGCTTGGCGTCTCTAAAAAATATAATGAAAGGGAGCAACCAAAACCGCATGCTTTCTCCAAAAGATAAAGACGAACTCATCGTATGAACAATTGTCCGAAAGCCGAAAACGTATGCGCATGTTAAGTTGATAAGAGTGTTATTATGATTATAACGTATGCGCATGTTAAAAGAGTGTTATTATGATTACTCTTTTTCTGCCCTCTAAAATGTTGCTGCTGCCCGGGTGCCTGCAGCTGCAATGTACAGGTACAATCTACACATACAAGGAAATTCACTCTGTTTACGACTGTTGAATGCAGTCGTAAATTCGTGAGTTTCTTTGCAATACTTCTAGCGTGTGATTTTCATACCCTGTTAATTCTGTATCGTTATGTAAGGTCTGTGAGATCAATGATCTCCGGGTTCTCTTTGATAGCACCTCACACTTTTTATGCTCATATTATAAGCGCGTTGTTATGCGGCTCTTCGTTCTCTCGGTTCTGTTTCGCAGAATATTTATAGAATTCAATTCAGTGCAAACTATTATGCAAATTATACACAGCAATCTGTCTTCTCAAACTGGAATATGCGTCGGTGATCTGGAATGGCACTTCAAAATACAACAGTAACGCCGATGAGCGGGACGCCCCCCCCCCCCCCTAAAAAAAAAAACGTAAGCATATGCACCCATCGCTTTTCTAGAAATTACTAGAAATGATCTTGCTTTTGGGTTATTGTCATTGCCATCATTTCGCCGCCTCGTTTCACTGCCGACGAAATCGCGCTGATCTGCTGTTTCTTTTCAAACTTCTTCACGGTATCATAACCTGCCCTGAACTCCTGGTATTGTTTTTCGAATTCCGCGCGCGTAAGATAACCAGAGAGCACAGACCGTTTCACGTACCGGCCTGTCTCTGCCGACACTCAACCGTCCACAGCGAAGTCTTTATAACGCTCACTTTCTTGATCTTTACGTTTTTCATAGCTATTGGTCATTGTTTTCCTCCGAGCTTTACGCCGTTTTAACGTAGTGTCGCACGTTGTACAAATCATTCGCTCCTTATTTGCCTTGTAGTCGAGCTTTTGTTGTATGTGAATTATATTGATCATTGCCCTTCTATATTTCTCGTGTTGTGTTATTGTATTCTTTGTTACTAGTATTTTTTTTTTTTGCGTGCGCCAGCACAAGGACCTTACGGTTGTTCCTGGATACGTTAAGTAAATAATTGATTGATTGTTTGTTACTTAATCGTTAGAAAGAAAAGCATGCTTCCTAGTTCACTGTTGTGTGCAAGCCTGTATCGTAATAGCCCGCGATAACGTCACGTTTTGTTGGACTCGTATTAAATTAATACAGCCCCCGACATCTGCGGCAATGTCGTCCCGTATACGCTGTCACTTGTCAAGCGCCGGTGGCAAAGCGCAAGCCTGACGATTTGTTCCTTTTTCTCGACATGCCTTCGCTGTCGCCGTATATCACACTGCTTCCGGCACACGTCTACATGTCAGGACAAATCGCTTGCAACAACGTGGCGCTTAAGAATGTTTCATAGCGTTTCCCTGCCCCCGCAATATTGCGAGCCATGGACGTTTTCTCATTTGCCGCTCTATGAGTGCGGCTTGTATTCATGTACAGGGGTGGTCAAAAGTTCCCAGGCCGCAACGCCCGGTCGCGGAGCAGCAGCTCGCTACTATCAGGGCGCTGCCATCGCAGTCATGCCTTGGCGCACGCTGGCGTCCAGCGTGCGGCAAGGGACGTATCCCTCTCTCTTTGTTGCTCTCCTTCATAAGAAAGCTAGGTATAAACTACTACTATGCAGCGCTGCTTATTCCACTAAGATGTTCCAACTAGCCCCAACACCAGCTCTTCTGAATACCTTTCGGGCTCCGACCATGCTCGTATGCAGCGAATTGGACGGCGCAGACGGCTGATAGAACCACCGCCATGCGAATGGAAAGTTAAGTTAAACGCACGATATTGCTTTCCAGGAAGCCGAAAACCACGGTAATGTATATGGTGTCTAGCTAAATGTGGCCGCAATCATCATGGGTCAGTTTTCCGGAAGAATGCCGCGTCGCTACACGCTGCACAATAGTAAAACATCGAAGAGCGGACAGTGAGGGAACATGACGCACCAAGTTTATACGTCGCTTTCTTATCAAGGAGAGCAAGAAAGGAAGAGGGATGCACCACCTCCCCTTCACGCATACGCTCGGTGCCAGCGTGCGCCAAGGCGTGATTGCGATGACAGCGCCCCGATAGCAGCCAGCTGCTGCTCCTCGGCCGGGCGTTGCGGCCTGGGAACTTTTGACCACCCGTGTACCTTCAAGCGGTTATTGCATTTTTTTCCCCCCTTTATTATGCAGCAATGAATGCAGAGTTGGGTAACCCGTTTTTAGGGGGTAAGCTGTAGCCGTATAGTGCATAGGCGACAGTAACATAATGCGCACGCCAAGCGTTATCTTTAGACGTAATAACCAGCGCTTTACTGAGCGCTGATATTATTTTTTTAGCCGCTTGAGTTTAAATTCGGAATTGTCCCGAAAGTCCTTGCCTTGATGAGCTGCTTAATCCGCCACGCACAGAATTCATTAATCTGGGCCTGTATTTACAAAAACATATCACGATATATTTGTTTGTACGATTAAACTTCAGACAATCCCTATGCTGAGCATATCATTGGCAAAAAAAAAGATAAATAAGTCAGCCCGTGGCAAAGTGATCTTACCAAGAAAAAGCTTTGTGGATTCAGCCCCTGGTTCCTTACATTCGTTTCGTTTTATCTAACGGCAACATTTACGATACGGTCAGCTGCTTTTTCCGTACTGTGGTACGAGGGCTAAAAATATATTGTATTAAATGAATTGTACGATTGTACAAAGAAAGATCAGTCATGTTCCGTAACGCTCCCCTCCCTACCCCCTTCCATTATCTCTCTCTCTCTCTCTTTTTTCTTTGCTCCTGCTCTACAAATCTTTATGGACTACATAGCCTTGTGGCATATCGCTTGCTCTTGTACAGACCACTGCTAACGCACTCGATCACCATGGCAACGGTCACAAAACTATATCTCTTCTTCTGCTCCAAGAGTGTGTATGTGTTACTACCATCCAGAGTTTTACGTAACGCGTTGAAAGTAATCGATTACGTGTAATCAATTACATTTTCTTGTAATTTTGTAATATAATTTATTACTTTTTTTAGAACTGTAACGTCCTGGGTAATTGATTTACATTTTCGTGTTATTGATTACCGGTAATCAATTACTTTTTTTTTCAAAATCGTCTTCTACGGCAGCTCTCGTCCCGAAAAATATGCGACCATTCTGCAGGGACCCCCCGCCCTGTTAGACGGGCGGCCCCTAAAGAGCCTATTTTTTCACCTTTTCCCTGGGCTTACCTGCAATGCCTTGCCCGAGCGCCAGTAACAGTGAAGCGCGACGCTTTATAGAGGACATGGACACTATCATCCGAGCACTGCTCAACTACGAGCTGCGCAAGGTGTTCCTACGTCATACCGCCCTTCCCTCTAGCGCATGCATTGAGAGAGTGTTCGGCGTGGCAGCCGACCTCTTAACGAGGAAACGTGGAGGAATCAGCGACGACAACTTTGAAAAAAACTTCTGTAGAAAGTTAACAACGTGTAACGCTGTATCACAGAAGCCACAGTAAGCCTCCCAGCCTTCACGCAAGTCTCCAGCCTTCTGTCCAGGGTGTCTGAACGAGTGAGTGAATAAACTTTATTAAAAGCCCGGGCGAGCCGGGGGAAGAGGGGATTAACCCCTGTCCCGTCCCACTCTCCGTCGATGATGATGGCGTCAGGTGACGGCTTGAAGCCCTTGGACCCGGGCGGCATCCTCGAACGAAATGTTTGTTTTTTTCGTTTTTGTTTTAGTTTCGTTCCACCGCAAAAAGTTCCGTTTCGTTTCTGTTCCGGAACAAAAAAAAATGTTCTGTAACGGTTGGTAACGGTTTTTTAAGCAAAAATTTGAATTTAAGGCAATCATAAAAAACATTGGATTTCTGATATAGTTACTTGCCCTCCTCTTTAAAAAGTGGTACAGGGGTAAAACACGTTCTTCTCGCGTTGTTCAGAGGAGCGGAAGTAACTGTACCACGAACTCCTAACAACTAGCACTAACCAGTATAACCTTCAAAGTCATAGTATTTATTCTCTCAAAAGTCCATTACGATTTTTTTAGCGGGCGCGGGAGTGAGCACGATCTCAGAAGCAGCACGTCATTGAGTGTACTCTCTGATGTGCGAGACCGCTGTTCTGATTAAAAAAAAAATTCGGCAGATCCCACATACCATGGGAGTCGATGTTATGCGAAGCATGCGGCGGGTAGGGGACGGTGGCGTAACCTTTTTTTACTGAGCGACACGTTACAAAATGACGCTAAAGATTTGTATAAATTTTATACGCACACATATATATATGTTGCAGAGCCGCATATGTGTTATATAACCAGTTGTTTACGGTTACGTATGCAACGTGGGTATTACCAACACCAGTAGCGGTAAGCTGATACGTAGTGCTTATACCTGTCTCAAGAACTCACGCACGTTTCAGGAACCAGTGTACATGTGTGCAAGAAGTTCTTGACAGTTCTTGAACAAGGGCATCATCACCGTAATTAGTGAGCACCAGCAGCTGGTCATGACTTGTTATAGTATCCGGTCGTGATCGTGGTGACGAGGGGTCCATGTGTAGTGAAGTATGTGGTATAGTAGAGCTGTTGGAATTCGTGGATGCCTCGGTCATTTCGTCGACAAATTGTCTGTCGACAGAGCCGGCGACATGTCGGAACCTGAAGCCACCCATCGCATTGGTGAGGTTCAGGCCGTCGAGGCTGGTAGGCCTGGATAGTGCTACGTAGACCAACATCAGTGGATGGTGTTTGTCGTGTTCGTAGACTACCTGGGTGTGTGTGGCCTACGTAGCCTAATCTACAAAGCGGCTGTCAATCAATTTGGCATCATCCTCGGTCAGCATGAGGCCATCGCCCGGCCTCGTAAGAAATGAAGAGGACACTGCGCCGTTCTGGTGGACGAAGTGCACTTTACGGTGTGGTGATGTGGATATCATATGTAACTCTCGTTAATGTATTCCTCCGGGGTCGAGCAATGCTTCAATATAGCTTGCTGAATCGTAGGAATACAAACGTAATGTTTATTAGACTGCTATAAAAGCGGAGCCGACACTGGAACTACAGACGTTAATCTGATACGACGCCTGTATCGTAGGAGTACATATCGTAGGAGTATCATGTAGCGTTTATTGCTTTCTTGTAAAATTAGATAGCCAGCACCACAACCACAATTGACGTTGTACCGAATTACGCCTGCGTAGGCTGTTTTTTTCAAACCAGTTTATAGACCTGGCGTGGCTCAGTGGTAGAATACCTGATAGCCACGCAGAATTCTTGGGTTCGATTCCTGCTGGGATCCTAATTTTCATTCTTTCTATTCGTTGAGTCAATGCTGCCGACGTTGGTTTTCCTTAACGCTTTAGCATTTAAGTAACCAATGTCTGTTCTCGCCGTTCCTGGGTAGATATAAACTGTCAATCACCTGTGGCGCATACCCGTACACCGCGGCCCATGGTAAACGGGTATGTGCCACACGTGTCTAGTGGAAAGGGTTTGACGCCGTACGCGACAGGATTTTAACGCTAGTCATGTCATGACCCGGCAATCATATTCGTCAAATCCTCTTACCCTCCCATGCAAATTTTGGTCTACACCAATTTAAGGAGGCGATCATGAGAGCACCCAGACGTAGGCGGCTAGATAGATAGATAGATAGATAGATAGATAGATACGTAGATAGAAACGCTCAAAGTGCCAGAGGTTCGCTAAGAAATGCTTCGCATTTAAAAATCGCCAGGCTTGCGCGAAACACTCACCACAGTCACAGCGAAAGCTGGAAGAGCGGCTTTTCTAGAGTCCGTTGTAGACTCTGTTGGGGCAGCTAATACAAGTACACATGCAAGGTACCCACTACGCCATAAATCATCGTAATTTTTCTGCAGTAGCGGATCACCCACTATGCCATTTTTCGTCCTTCTTCGGAGAATCGTGGTACCCGCTACACATCTGTAAGCCATTATGTGCACTTTGTGCTGTGGCTGATGACGATGAATAATTATGGCTGAGCCCTTTGTAACAGGTTGGAAGCATTAAACGATCGACTCGTTGCGCAATTCACATTGTGTGACGCCAGGTTGTTATTTTACTCTTCTGCCACGCTAATTACATATGTTAACACGATTCATTGCCCGACATAACGCCCGTATAAAGTAGTTTGCGAAGGAGTCACAAGCATCAGCGTGGCACTGTGGTGGAATACTCGACTGCCACGCAGAGGGCGCGAGTTAAAATCCGATCCGATCCTAGAAATTTGTTTCTCATTTCATTTTTTTCTTATTTCACGCGATAGCTGTTACGGACACCGGCAGCAGCGGGCAACTATGGCGACAAAATTGGATGTTGTGATCTCATAACAGCTTTCGATGTAACAAACTTCAGCGCCGACAATGCCCTCTCCACGCTGGCCTGCGTTGACAGGCGCGCAGAAGTCCAGTATCGTTAATATAAACATCTCTGGTTGCCACAATGTTTTCGTTTTTCGCACAATTTCAACATACCTTTGCTTTGCAATTCCTGTCCGAGGTACGCGCTAATACTGTACCCTGAGATATGCATAATTGCTCACGTTGCATGACCTCAGTTGTTCCGGATTGCCAAGTTTTCTCGTGAACCGAAACACAGTTTTAAGATTTTCGGTTTCACTCCGGAACGAAATAATAGATAAAGTTTTGGTTACGTTTTCGTTCCGGCCAAAAATATCGGTTTTTTTTTAGTTTTTCGTTTTTGGTTTTCGGTCCGTTCCGTTACTCTGCTTCTGTCTACCATACAAGCCACAGTGGTTCGGTGTAGTTTGAGTAAGTTTGTATTATTGTGTTACGGCAATAAACTTTTGAAAAAAAAAAACAACGTAAAAGTAATCGATTACATTTCTTTAATTGTTCAGTTACTTTTCTGAGGCTGTAATTGACCACTGTAGTGGTGGTGGTGGTTGTGATGTTGCAGCAGGCGGGGTTAGCCTGGCCTGCATGGCCGGCAATTGTAATCAATTACATTTTAAAGGAAGTGATTGTAATCGGTTACTTATTTTCTGTAACGTGTACAAGTCTGCTACCATCCATCATGTCAGATTTCATCGCCGTGCTAAGCGCTATCTGGGCATTTTGCGCCTGCTTTGACACTTGCACGGTTTCACGCGTGCAAGTGTCAGAAGTGGAACCACACCATAGACCGACATGACCCGGTGTCCCCGAATCACGCCGCATAAGCAAGGACCAAGCGGATAAGCTGTTGGCGACGCCATCCAACCAGGTCATGCTTGCCCGCGGATTTGGGCCCGTCGTGCGAATCCTGCTTTGATATTATTCCAACAAGCGGTGTGGGATTCAAGCCCGATGAACCACATCGCGCTCACTACACGGGGTACATGCATCGGCGATTTGGTCCTTCGTGTGAATTCCTGAAGGCCCCGCGATGATTCCCGACCACCAATATGGTCTCTCGTTGCCGTATGCACATGAAACGAACCTTTGTGTGTGCTTGCGCGCCCGCGTCACGTGTTCAATTTGCACAGACTGAAATACCTGTGATAACGAGCACCCTCACTGAACTCGGCACGAGTACATGAGAATGGACGCTGGCATTGTCTCCTATCCGCGTCCTACGCAGGGACAATCCACATGAACAATCTGTCGCTCGGGGCTCACAGCGACGACCTTGATGCGGGTCCTGCGCAGATAGGCTACATTATCAAATAAAGAAAAAGCACACATATATACGGAGGACACCATGGCTCTTCACTGTGGTTTATCGCACGCAACAACCCTCCCTTTGCCCCGCGCCCGCACACGCAAATACACGCACATACAGTTATCAGTGGCGGCTGCGGGCGTTGACGATAGCCGTGGATGGCCGCCTTATGGCCACAATCTCGCCTCGCGCGAGGACTCGCCGCCAATGTGTGCCTCGAAAAAACTGCGATTGCCAAATGGACGGAAGCGGCCCGACCTATAGGCAAGGACTTGTGCACTGCCCTTTGCGTATGTGTATTCGTCGCTGTCGCCATCAGCAACGACGTATGGGGGGCAACGAGATTCCCTTCGGTCACTCCGTTTAATTCGCCCCCGCTCGCGGTATCGCATCCTTTCCACATCAAAATGGGCCGGTCGCATGAATAGCACCATTTCTGTTATAGTTACATTACAATCTTCAGCATCCAGTCAATATGAGATACGCGACATATGTGGTACAAACACAAAGATCCGGATTCATCGCTTTTCGTCAACGACGATTAAGACAGCGTGTTCGACAGCACACACAGAGGTGCTTCCTCTAGAGGCCTGCACAGGGAGCAGATTCATTACCTCGTTGCGCAGCACAGCTGAGCTGCGAGCGGTGATGTGAAAGGCGAGCGGTGATGTGAAAGGCACTTGTCCCGCGGATGGGAAGTTTCAGATCCGCGTATGTGCACACCCGATATGCATCTGTTCTGAAATACTGGAAGGGGCGAAGTAAGGCGTGATTGGAGCAGTGTTGTAAAAGCAAGAGCGAGGCAAGATCCAGCAAGCAAGCGCATCGCCGCATTTCACGAGTCATGCGTACGCAGATGGCTGACGGAGGATATATGTCTCAACGCACCAGTACTACAGCGAGCCGTATCAGCTGCGCCGCTGTCGGGTGCGTTTCGTAACGAGCATAATAGATGACTTGCGATTCATCGATAACCTCGCGAGTTATCGCGCATAATTGATCGTGTCATCGCACGCTCAAGTTCAAGGTGTCGCGAGCGGACTCGGAAGGCCTGGATTGCATTTATCCCAACTTTCACTCCAGCCCTGTCAAGTGCTTTAAAGCTCAGCGTGATCTCGTTTTTATCTTTTACTCTCTCGTTTCTCCCCCCTCCTCCCACCCCCCTTTTTTTTCTGAGATACGCAGGTAGCACCTCAGTATTCAAGGCCAGTATGGCTGTGTCGAGAGTGCACGAATATACGATGTAAAAGATGCGAAAGAAGATGGAAATTTCACCAGAGAAATAAGTGTATCGGGTATACGCGCGCCGTCTCTAGAGAACCTTGCTCTGCGGTTTCTGCATAGCGATTCGCTAGACGTTTCATCTGGCGGCGGGAACCGTCTTCGATACGCTAAGCCACAGTGTTTCCGAGGGGAAAAATTTATTCAGAAGTAAACTGTCTGGTGCGGTGGATGTCGATAATTATTATAAATCACTATAATTCGTATTTAATATAATGCCATATTAACATTATAATTAAATATTTTACAGCATATTTGGCAATTGACGAACTGCAGCCGCAAGGCGATCGATCCACTTTGAACGAATATCCAGGATAAAGCCATTATTTTCGAGATATTCATTCCCAAAGTGTGCGACGTAACACATAGGTATTCCGGTTACTTTACTTTTGTGCTTCAGTGCACAAAAGCGCTTTTTTTTTTCGAACGTAACTGGAACAACAGTGTATTTTTGCCACAAAGTGGCATACCTCTCAGTCCACGCCATTGTACGATTTAATCCCACAGACATGCCTTGCAAGCTCACCGGCTATAATTCGTAAGTTGTAATATGTACTCTCAAGTAAGTAAAATGTTCATTAGTGAACTTTAGTTAATCAAAAACTAATTAAGTTCTCTTTTAGTACTTAGGGACGACCCCCAAACCTGCTCGTTCACTTCTGAAAACTGTTTTTTTTTTCTTTTTTTGATACAGTGTCCTTAAGTGTCAATTTCTGAAAGTGTTACCTGCAATACCTCGTACGTTGAGACCTGCTCTGCAAAAAAGTATAATATGCGGCATGCCACGTAAACTGCGCAATGGCGATAAAAGAGGTCGCAAGCCTCAGAAGAATACTGCACAATCTCCACCTGTGCGGTCCTTCTCTCAGTTGCACGCTCACTTTTACTGCGACAGTATTCGCTTCTTGTCATCCTTTCGCACATCTAGGCTGGGAAAATATTTTGCTAAAAAATCTCATGCGCAAAAGGCGGTTTGCTCTGCGCGCGGTAGATGGAGCAGGCAACGACCATACGCTCGTCACTGCAGGCCAGGGGCGTAGCCACGTTAGGGCACACCCGGGCCCGTGCCCCCCCCCCCCCCCCGAAATTTTTTTTTTTTGCCATAGCATACAGAGCAGAAAATGACACTCGACCACATCTGCCTGCTCGTCCCCACTACAGATCAAGGAGGTGCCCCCCCCCCCCCCCCGAAAAAAATTTCTGCCTACGCCCCTGCTGCAGGCGTCTGTATTTTTTTTTTTTTTTTTGTAGTAGTGCGCAGTATCTGGTTGTTTAGCGTGTCACTGCAATGCTGATACGTAGTGGTAATCGGCGATTCATGATTTCAGAGTGCCTGCCAAATGCGCTCCATCTCATTATTATTCTTGTAGTTACTTCAGTTTACCACTATCCCTCAAGAGAAAGGTATATAACAGCTGCATCTTACCGGTACTCACCTATACGGAGCAGAAACCTCGAGGCTTACGAAGAGGGTTCAACTTAAATTGAGGACGACGCAGCCAGCCAAGGAATAGAAAATGATATGTGCAACCTTCAGGGACAAGAAGAGAGCATAGTGGGTCAGGGGACAAACGGGTGTTAAGGACATGTTAGTCGAAATCAAGGAGAAATGGGCACGGGCAGGGCATGTAGCGCGTAGGCAAGATAACCGCTGGTCATTAAGAGTAACTGACTGGATTCTAAGAGAAGGCAAGCGCGCGAGGGGGAGACAGAAAGTTAGGTAGGCAGATGAGATAAAGTTCGCGTGGATAATATGGCTGCAGCAAGCACAGGACCGGGTTGATTGGCGAAACATGGTAGAGACATTTGCCCTGCAGTTGGCGCAGTTGGCGCAGTCAGGATGGTGATGATGATGATGATGCAGTACTGAAATAGACGGCGCCGTAGGTGCCTCAATTGCAGATTCTCTGAGCCCATTGAGGCATTCTAGCAGTGCCAAGACCAGTCCTTATTTGTCTGCTCGAATGCACACCGAAGTGGTGCTCATTCAATGCCTCTAGGATAACTTAAGAGGGCCCGAACGCCGCGCTCTCGCGCCTGTCGTCATATGAGAGGATTCAGCGGCCGCGCTAGCTTGGCCTACTGCCTACCTTCAGCTGTCTATTCCACGTATCCTTTGCGCTGCCACAGGGGCAGCTTGGCGACCGCTGCAAAGGGATCAAAGTGCTAAAATGCGTTTTCTCCTCTGCATCTTCAGCGGAGTCGCGCAAGTGGGTGTTCGCCGCCTTGCTTCTAGCTCGCAGCGAAGGTTGCGTCGGGCGAGGACACTGAGCGTTAGTTGAGCTCGGCTGCTTCGAGGGCCCTGCTGCAGTCACCAGTCGACACTCCGAGGCGCTCGGACAAGACACGGGGGCGCCCTTGTGCGGCCGTGAAGTCGAGTCGTTGCGCGAGGCGGCGCTCTCTCGCTCACGAGCGCCGCCGTCGGCTTCGCGAACGAACAAGCGGGAGGGAACGGAAACAGAGAAGGGAGTCGAGCAGATAAGGCGGAGCCCCCGGTTTATTTCTGGCTCCGAAGGCAATCGAGCCCGGCGGCCTCGCTTAGGCGCGGAAAGCGACCGAAAAAACCAAATAAAACCGCGATGAACAAACAAATGTAAGTGCTCGACAGTGTCGTCGCCGCGCCGTAGAGATCTCTCTCTCTCTCATTCCTTCGTTCTGTCCTGCCGAGCGATAAGTCCGAGAAACCCAGTCGCTTGTCCTCTGCTGCGTCGCCCGGAGGCCCCTCGTTTCCTCGTACCGGCAGCCGGCATGCGGAGCGGAAAGCGTGGGACATTTAATTTTAAGCGGATAAGTGGCGCCTCCCAGTGCCAACTGCGGCAGGCTGCAACCCCAGCCTTCGCTCGCTCTCGCGATTCTAGCAATTCTAGCCGTTTATCTGAGAAAAAAAGATGGCGTGCTTGCTTTTATTTCTGCAACAGAGCGTCGCGGTAACGGTCTGTTGTGGGCTTGAACAGCTGGGCGCAAGCAGGTGAACTGCGAGTAGTAACGTATTGTCTCGAGTCTCTGCTCGGAGTTGTGTTCCTGTTCATCAATCGGACCACTCATCGGACAAATACCATCGCGAAACAGGCGGCGCCTGCCCGTGTACGTAACTTCGCGGCTAGGGTGTGACGCTGCCAACCCCGAGGACGTGGGTTCGGTACCCGGCGGCCGCATTTCGACAGCGGTAAAAATGTTGAGCTTTGGGTCAGTGTCCCATACTGCGGCGTGCCTCACAATCGTGTAAGGGGCCGAATTCAAAAAGCCTGTTTTTCAAATGACCATGGACATTCGTCGCTTGCCTTCTGTTATACACCATCAGGACTGGCTGGAATTCGCTCTTACGAACGCTTCTAACGGAAAAGATCTTTGTAACGAACACTTCTAACGCACGAGATCTTTGTAAATATGGACATAGATGAGCCTGTGACGTATTCCGCGATTTTGTAACTGCGAAAGCGACCGCTGGTTGAACCATCATTAACGTCCATCTTATCTAGCAAAATGTTCGTCTTCAAAGAAAGAGGTCGTATAAGCTTAGATTATTAAACTAAATACTGTTACGTTGTTTCGCGCTGGCTTTTTCTTTAATTATGCAATGAAATGGCGTTGTTCAATATCTGTTCAGAGCAGATATTTTTGCAGCATGAACGTGCTGGCGTACCCTCACTTAGCGCGCGGATCCTAGGTGCCCGTACTACAATGAAGACAGTTGACGCCCCAAGGAGGTAGCGAATGAATGAACGAATGAAAGCCTGTCCGAAAACACCAATTATTCGTACATTCATTGAGTACTGAATCTTTTCGCCCACTTTGTACATAATTTCGAATCACCCCTCGCAAAGGTGACCGCAGTGACACCTGCTGTACTTGCGTTGGATTTGAAGTAGGGGTGTGCAAATAGCGAATTTTAGGACCGAATCGTATAGCGATGGCACCGAATAGAATACCATTCGAATAGTAAGGCAACCATTTTCAAAGCATCCCTAGAATGGTAGCATCCCTTTTCGAAACAGCCCAAGAATTCCACTACCTTTTATTTGAAACAAATATTCACTTGCTCTTATGATAATATCTGTGGTTTTGCGTGCAAACCACGCTGTGATTATGAGGCACGCTGTAGTGGAGGGCATCGGGAATTTCGACCATCTGGCGTTCTTTAACGCGCACTGACATCGCACAGTACACGGGCCTCTAGCATTTCGCCTTCACCGAAATGCGATCGCCGCGGCCAGGATCGAACCCGCGACCTCCGGCTCAGCAGCCGAGCACCGTAACCACTGATCTACCGCGGCGGGCTATTCACCAGCTTTAACAGAGAAGCATTACGATTACTTTTAACCGGCAAAAGTATACCACAATTATGTCACTGCAGGCAAGCTCGTATGCAGCGGGAACTAGAGCCTTCGAAATATTTCGTAGCTGTAGGTTGAAATACAGCACTAACAGTATTCAACGTGGCACTTTGTCAACAGCTTTGAAATGAAACTGACATGTAAATATTAAGCAATATTGTTGAGTCAACAACATCATGAATGCCATGATGAAGACAGTGGATTGATGACTGTCGCTTCGGCGACAGTCATCAGTCCTCTATCTTTTTACCCTCTATCTATTTAACCATTGCGGTAGCTGAAGTTATTAACATATACCTGGACACCGCATATGGGGCGAATCCTGCGCAAAGATGGCATCAACAAGCACATAGTAAACACTGGTACTCGATATGCACTCCTTCAAAGCGTCATGAAACGCGAAGAGAAACGCGACGAGCGTCCTGTCTTCCCTCTAGCATGGCCTTTAATTCTCACAGGGCGAGCGGGGAACGCGGTGCGACAGACAGGCGAGTGTCGGAGAGCTATATAAGCACATGGTAAACACTGATACTCGATATGCACTCCTTCAAAGCGTCGTGAAACGCGCTCGTGAAATGGCACGTACAGTGGCAACGGAAAAAGATTAGCACAAGTGACCGGTGGCCGGAGCGGCAAAATTGCTACACGCGGCGCTGTTGTTCCCGAGCACGGAGAGAGCGAGAGTGCGAAGCGCGTTCCATTTTCCAAAGCAGGGGTGGCCGGTGGAAAGCAATCCAACGAACAGATTCCATCTGAAACGGTAGTTTTCTCGCTGCTTATCGGTAAAATCCTGCGCCAACGTTGCTGCGGACGTGAGTGCATTTCTTTTCTCTTTTTTTTTTCTTTCTTTTTTTAAGTTGGCGTTGCGAGCAGCGATATTGCTTTCTGCCGGCCATCCCTGCTTTGGAAAATGGTGTGTGCTTTGCACAATCGCTGTCGGCGTGCTCGGGAACAACAGCGCCGCTTGTCAAAATTTTGTCACTCCGGCCACCAATCACCTGTGCTAATCTTTTTCCGTTGCGACTGTACTTACGAGCATTTTATTTCACGGTATACAAGCGGTACTGAATTTAGCACTACCCACTGGTCACGCAGCAAGTGCCCACAAGTGACAATTACTGGACGCCGCCGAGCGTGTAGGAAAGAATCAAGGTCACAAGCTGTGGGAAACCAAGATGAAAATAGCGACTATGGAAGAGCTTTGGAAAACACTTTCGAAAGCGCATGCCCTCGCGACATCTCTTCCATTAATAGCTTTCGTTACATCAAGCCAGTTGTTACACCAGGAACTTCATGCTTCGAAGTGTGTGTGTTCCCACCATGGTCGCGTGGCCATGATGAGTGCTATACTCCTCGACTGTCCATAGCTCACTACATACAGGCGTCCCTTGAACAAGAACTGCGTTTACTCGAATAGCATCGGCCTTTTTAACGCGATAGCGTTAAAGGGCTCGTATCGCAGAAATTCCGCCGTCGGCGTCGGCACCGTTGGTTGTGAGCGAAAAATCATCATCTTGTCCGTGACCGAAAAATCGAAAAAGCTGCAAATAAAATAAATAATAAAAAGAAAATTGGGGGACGCTTAAGCTTCGCCTTTAAGAGTTGAACGCGATAGCAATATCCTGCCCCTAGTGCGCACTTCGAACACTACGAGTGTTTAACAGAATGCGCGCAATGAGGTGTGTGCCTTATGTAATGGGTAGCATGCTTTAAACCAGGAGCAATTATGCGCGAGAACCTTTTTCGAGGCTGCGATGCACCCACTACGCGTTCTTAAGGATATACGCGCAGTAATGTGTGCGCCTTTTGTAATGGGTGGCTGTCTTTAAACCACCAAGTCGTTATGATAGTGACGTGGTGTGACGCCCGATGGCAATGTACGCTTGTACCACCCAATATTACTGCCATATTACATCTCGTACTGTGACGCCTGTATACAGGACGCGTATTTTTGGGAAGCATCAAAGTTACTTTCAGTGCAGCTCCAAGCAGAGGCGTGGCTGTGTGGTAGAACACCTGCTTGCCACGCAGACGGCCTGGGTTCGATTCTCACTCGGACCCAACATTTTTATTATTTATTTTATTTGTAGCTTTTTCGATTTTTCGGTCACGGACAAGATGATGATTTTTCGCTCACAACCAACGGTGCCGACGCCGACGGCGGAATTTCTGCGATACGAGCTCTTTAACGCTATCGCGTTAAAATGTTGGGTCCGAGTGAGAATCGAACCCAGGCCGCCTGCGTGGCAAGCATGTGTTCTACCACACAGCCACGCCTCTGCTTGGAGCTGCACTGAAAGTAGCTTTCATGCTTTCCAAAAATACGCGTCCTGTATACAGGTGTCACAGTACGAGATGTAATATCGCAGTAATATTGCGTGTTACAAGCGTACATTGTCATCGGGCGTCACACCATGTGAATATCCTAATGACTTGGTGGTTTAAAGACAGCCACCCATAACAAAAGGCACACAAATTACTGCGCGTATTCCCTTAAGGCCGCGTAGTGGGTGCATCGCAACTTCGAAAAAGTTTCTGGTTCAAAGCATGCTACCCATTAGATAAGGCACACACCTTAGTGCGCGCATTCTGTTAAACACTCGTCGTGTTCGAAGTGCGCACTAGGGGCAGGATATCGCTGTCGCGTTCAACTCTTAAAGGCGAAGCTTAAGCGGCCCCCAATTTTTTTTTTTATCTTTCCCTGGCCAATTTCTTAGGCCCATAGCTTTTCAAAAAAATTATGATGCCCATCACATTAGCTCTATGAAAGCTCTATGAAAGCCCTACTATGCTTGTTGGAGGACTCTGGCATATGCAACGGATATTGACCCCTCACATGAAGCTGAGTGTCTTATTCATGCGCCTTAAACAAACATGCGTATTTCAAACATACAAAGAGTTGAAAGTTTTCGAGGGGACTTCTATTTATGTCAATATCAGAAAGGTCGTTACAAGAGATGCGCTTATTGTCACCAGAAAAGTTCAGTTAAAAAAAGACGCGAATATGACAGGCTATACGTATCATGGAGAGGCGCATTTGTCAAATGCCTGCAGCTATCAGAAAATCTGACTGAGCCATGCAGACCTGCGTTATTTCATCTTTTGAATGCTGTATTCATTCGTTTATTCATGGTGGAATTATGGATTCCCTGCGTGATATATATACAGTGACTACGGCTACGTTTTTTTTTGATATTTTTCTTAAGTTGGCCCTACAATAAATGGCGTTCAAATTCGCTCAGTATGCTTGCATGTTCTATACAACACGTTTCCTGTATATACCTCTATAGGTAGATTCGAGTCGATGCTCGTTTTTATAGAACTTTATCTGCGTTGAGCTCGTTTGGCGTCATTTGTTATGGGGATATAAACGCGCTAACTTCTCTCGACTTTCATAAAAGGGGAAAATATCAACCGCACGGCAGAAACGCGAAGTTCAAAGGGACGGGTCTCTCACAGGAACGGACCTCTCAGGAAGAAAGTTTCGCAGTTGAACAAATACGTCCTGCACCGGGGATCGAAACCGAGACTTGTGCGCCTTTCAGAGTGGTTCTGCTCTTCGAGCTGTGGAGTCATGCGGTCTTTCTGGGCGATATGACAGTTTCTTGGTTAGTTCGCGCATACTATAGAGCCATTACCGGAAAGGCGTTACTCCCAGTTTCGACCCCGGGACTAGCACTTTCGTGACCTTATGCACATACAAGAGGTCTTCGTCCAAAGTCCAAGATATTCCGAAAATAGTTTGACAGACATTAAAAGAAAAATAGCGAGGTTAACCAGAACAAACTCTGGCTTCTTGTACTATACAACAGAGGGCGGGGGGTGGAGGGGGGGAGAGGTCTTGAAAGGTGAAAAAAGGAGATCGAGGAAGGAAGAGAGTTAGCAAGAAAACACACGATCACTACTGTTAACAGTACAGGATAACGCTTGTTAGTATTTGAGTCGCTCATGCAAGTTTATTATGCGTAAGAACCGCAATAATGCGTTCGCAGCCCTCCGTGGCGAGGCCTCGTGAAAACGGCTTCTGAGATCACCGATGCAGATCGCGTCGTTAACCATGGTTGGACAGGCATTGCCGAAGAAGGTGCTGTGTGGTTTCAGATGTAATAGTAATTTAATGTAATTAATTCTGGCCAGCTGTAATTATGTAATGCACCGTATTTACTTTTTTGAGTAATTTTGCTAGCTCTGATGAGGACGTATCGCGTGTCGGTTACAGTACGGTTTGAAAAACGCGTTATTTTCAAATCTGTTTGATCCATGAAGCACACCTTCATAGCTGCAGTGTTGTTCTGTGCTCGGAGTTGTCAGAAAAAAAACAAAAAAAAAACTGGTATTCTGTTTTTGTATTTTTTTAGCACGCGTATTTGGTTTTCACTGCATCGATGTTCCCGTGTATAAGCGTACACTTAGCCGTCTCTTGAGGAGCGGGCTGGATTATATTGCGCAGTTGTCAGTGGCATGTGCCAGATTTTTGTAAGATGATAACAACGCCCAATCTCGCGTATCGGCACTGATTTTTAACGCGATAGCGTCAAGGACCTCGTTTCGCATAAATTCCTGTCTCGGCGTTGGCGGCAGGGGCGTAGCCAGGGCGCGGGGGGGGGGGGGTTCAACCCCCCCCCCGCGAAATTTTTCAGTTTTGCTTGCGTATATATACACGCGCACATACAAACGCACGCACGAACATACATAAAGTGTGGTTGAACCTTCCTCCCCCCCCCCCCCCCCGAAAAAATTTCTGGCTACGCCCCTGGTTGGCAGCGTTGGTTGTGAGCGGAAAATCGCGATTGATGCAAGTAATAAAAATGAGGGCCTCGAGCCGGAATAGAACCCAGGCCTTCTGCGTGGCAGTCTAGTGTTCTACCACATATTTCATAGATCCGTTGTGGTCTCATTCACAAAGAGGGCTTCGAGAGCCGGCACACATTCTCGAAGTGTAAAACGCCGATATACTGCACGTTACATACCTGCGTCTCATAAAAAAATCACGCCATATCCACGGAATGAATGATGATAAGTGGGCGAAGCTCGAGAGGGGGAGATCATCGGTAAAACCGTGACCCTCCCGTGAAAGTTCGCCCATTACATCATTAAGAAAGACGTGAGGCTGTGTGCGTGTATACAAATCAACTTTTATTTTGTTTTTTTATTTTGTTCGTCTACTGTCTACAGCCACCTGCTCCATACGGTGACTCGCTGCGAAAGAGGAAGCGCGTCAAGAGCGATTGCCTTTTATTGCGTCAGTCACGTGCGAGTGACGTCATCATGACGTCACTCACACTAGCGCCACCTGCTGAGTGAGTCATACAACTAGGTGGTTACGAACCGGTCACAGAGGAAGGACAGACCCACGACGTAGTAAAGAAGAAAGAACACAACACAGGCGAACACGCACGAGAGTGTCACTCGTCAACGTCGTCTTCTTCTTCTACTGCATACCAGAACGCGCGCAGTAAAGAAGAAAGAATGCCACACAGGCGAACACGCACGAGAGTCACTCGTCAACGTCGTCTTCTTCTGCTACTGCATACCAGAACTGCATACTAGCTCGTGAGCAGCGCGCGTTCTGGTATGCAGTAGAAGAAGATGACGTTGACGAGTGGTTACAAACCGGTCACAGAGGAAGGACAGACCCACGGCTTAAGGAGCTTCGCCCCTAAAAGCAGGACAAATAAACAAGGCCATCTCTCTTGTCTCTGTCAATATGTTTGAATATGTGTGTGAATTGTGTGTGCGTAGAAAATCACGGTGAGCTGACACGACCTCGGAAGCATTTCGAGAACTGCTGTAATCCGCGTTTAACGTTTCGGCTCCTTGTACCGGAAACCAGTAAGGTTTAACCGGCAGTTTTCAGGTCCTTCGAGGTTTCCACACGGTCGTGGTAGTTCTCGACGTAACTACATATGCTCTGGCGGTGCCCTGCGTTACGGGTTCAAAACGTTACATCGTCAAAGTGGGATGCTGCGCTACGCAGTACGGATTTCAGGACGCAGCTATGGGCAGTCCAACGGGCCCACGACGTGGCGGACAGGTTAGGCCTATCTGTCCCGACGTGGGAGCGGCCCGCTACGTGCTAGTTCACGCCCCGACGGACCTAAATAAAGTTTTTCCATACCATACCATACCATACCATACACTACGTGTCTACTTCCCGCGATGACGCAACAGCGGCATTCATCACGAGATAACCGCCGCAGACTTCACAGACACTTGATCAAATATATACACACGATGCCGGTGCTCGCTTTGATCGCAAGCTCATTTTCTGAATGATTTCCGTTAGCACGAAATTCGTCATTGGGATCTGCTTTAGTGTTAATTCTCCATTCTGTGAAAAAAAAAAGAGAGAAAAGGAAAGGATAAAATATTGTCAGACAAATTTCGGCGAGATCCGGGAGCCCGCTCGATGTCTTCAGTATTGGAAGACATAACGAAATACAGACGTGGTCGTGTTGTTGTTTTCCACTTCTCTATATTCACTAGTTTGGTGCTAGCCGTGTCAAGTATATATATATATAATATATATATATATATCTGTGTGTGTGTGTGTGTGTGTGTGTGTGTGTGTGTGTGTGTGTGTGTGTGTGTGGTGTGTGTGTGTGTGTGTGCACCCACGAATTTGACCTATTTTAGTGGCTCAAGCGTAACTGTAATTGGGAAAGTGGTGCAGAAAGCGATAAATACACGCCCTCTGATTATTCTATTTCGCTGCAACTGTAGTACGCAGCATTTGCTTGATGGATGGAAGAACTTTATTGTTTGTCCGGCAGATTAATGACCCGGGCTCAGGTCTCCCATGTCGGGACGTCAAGGCCTTGCCTCTCCGCCGCTTCACGGGCCTGCTAGACTGCCCAGAGTTGGTCGGCGAGCTTGGAGCTGCGCAGAGCGGCTTCCCACCTCGCCGAGAGAGCATCGGGATTAATACGCTTGGCTTTAGCCTCGCATTCCCAGAGCATATGCTTAAGCGTAGCTGTGTCTGTCTGGAAGACCTTACAGATGCTGGTGTTATAGATCTCGGGGTATATTCGGTGATATAGCAGTGGATTAGGGTAAGTGTTAGTTTGCAGCTGTCTCCAGGTAACCGCTTGAGCTCTGCGTGAGTGAGTGAATAAACTTTATTAAAAGTCCGGGCGAGGCGGGGGGAAGAGGGGAGTAACCCCTGTCCCGTCCCACTCTCCGTCGCTGATGATGGCGTCAGGTGACGGCTTGAAGCCCTTGGACCCGGGCGGCATCCTCGGCTTGCCGGACGGCCCAAGGTTGGTCGGCCAGCTTGTCGCTGGTGAGTGCCGCCGCCCAGCGGCAGCGACGCCGACGCAGCCGATCCGCAGCAGTGACCACAGCCGCGGCGGCGGTCGGCCCCTGCCCTCGCGCGGTGGTAGCAGTTCGTCCCTGTCTAACATGCGTCGCGAAGTGAGCGGCGGCAGCGACATTAGCTCTCCCTGCACATTCGCATTTTTTTTTTTTTTTTGGTTCCCGCTAACGGCCGCCGCATATCGATGGGGGCGAAATGCGAGAACGCCCGTGTAATTAGATTTATGTGCTCGTTAAAGAACCCCGGGTAGTCAGAATTAATCCGGAGTCCCCCACTGCGGCGTGCCTAATAACCATATCGCGGTTTTGGCACGTAAAACCCCAGCAATTATTGCTTTCTTTTCTTTTTTTTCCCTTCAGTTGGGGAGCTAAAAGAGCTGTCTTTTTTTTTGACAAACTGATCGCCTTGACCGCTGTCAGTAGCGCTCGTCTTGAGGGTTTGCCCTCTCTCGGCGAAAGGCGTCTATCTCGAGTGGCTGCTATTTCTGTGTCTTCGTAAACCTCGCTGAGAGGGCGCTATCGATACGAGCAGCCGCGGTAGCAGTGTGAACGACGTGTAGTGCTGTGCACACGGAACCTATAAGGCACTAATCTGACCTACCGTTACTTCCTCTCGCTATATTTTCTCGAGTTTTGTGTGTCGAAGGGGGAGAGGTAGAGGGGAAAACGGGAAGGAGGAGAGAGGCATTTGCGTGGCCAGATGATGAGTTGAGGCGTTTAACCACCCGCCTCCCCTTGTTCCAGTTTTTTTTTGTTGCATTTTGCACACACCACACACACACACACACACACACACACACACACACACACACACACACACACACACACACACACAAACATATATATATATATATAATATATATATATATATATATATATATATATATATATATATATATATATATATATGAGGAAGGAAGTGTCCTTGGATCCAGTAGAATCAATACTACGAAGTAGAGGGCATGCAAAACGAAAACTTATTTCTCCGACGTTTCGACGGTCCCCGGCTGAAACGTCGGAAATTTAAAAAGTTTTCGTTTTGCATGTCCTGTACTTTATATATACGCACAAAAACACATATAAAGGGGGGTCGGACCCTCCCCCTCGTCCTCCCGAATTTCAGGTTGTGCCCCTGGAAGGGGGAGATAGTGCAAGGATCACACGCGCGCCTTCTGAAAATTCCAGAGGCCGAGTTTTCGAATGTGTTTTTCCCGTGCTTAGACTTTTCTGCTGCCCCGTGGCGAGTATCACCATTACGTCTCACAGGTGGATTGGATTGCTCGAGGAGACCGACTTTGCCAGAGAAGACTGGCATGCTTGTCTCATCGAACATTGAAACTGCGTCGTAATGTTTCATAATTAGCGAGTCTTCGCTAATTATTTTATTGTTCCTCTTTACTCGTGTGTTACAATAACGCGGAATTTAATCCTAGTATAGCTATTTGATACATAACGTGATACCCGCCGGGCTCTTGAGGTATTCTACTCCGGCATTCGCCAGAAAATAGCACATTGTAGTCCTAGTCAGTAGATTCCCAAACGCCTCTTTAGCGCACTTCGGAATAGAAGGAATGGAAATGCCATGTCGACTTAGCAGCCCATTCAGGGAACAGATACCTCCAAAGAGGGGTCACTGTCAGCAAAGAGGGGCCACTGTCAGTATATCTATACTTAATTGTAGCATTTCGTGTTAGTCCGGTTTTAAGTCCGCAGTTACAGCGTGCTCACTTAATTAAGCTTAATTTTGTTATTTGTCACACAAGTAAATGCGCCCCTTTAAGGGAACTCTGTGGCGTAGAGGAATTGGTGATCTTAAATACCCGTTCCAAGTACAAAAGAAAGATAAGCAACTTGTATGCAAGGGGCACGCTCGCAGCCTCCTCGCCACATAGACACTCCATCGCATGCTCGTTCATGTATACGCATGCAAGTGAAAGCGCTTGGCGGCATCTGCTTGAAACGTGTGATAAAAGAGAGTTTGACAATTGGGGCCTAAAAAATTTGGCAGCCGCCAGGGCGCATGCGCAGAACCCAAGCCACTCTTGGGCTCTTGTGCTCGCGTTGACGTAAGATCCAAAGATCGAAAACTAGCCTGGGGCCCCAAGGCGTCTTGGGTCGCCAGCGAGACGACGCGGACGTATCGCGGGCCACGACGCAGTATGGCCCGCGTCTTGCTTAATTTATAACTTCGCCATGTGTGGCGCTCCTTGCGTTTGACCCAATTTGACCCAACGCAGCTTGCGTTTGACCCAATTCTCTGCTGATCCTCCGAACGCAAAAGCAGCCTACCCAACGCAACTTGGGGACCCAGTGTCTTGGGTCCCCAATTCTCAAACTCTGTCTAATAATTGTTAGGGTTTAACGTCCAAAAACCACAATATGATTGTGAGAGACGCTCCGGAAGTTTCGACCACCTGTGCTTCTTTAACGTGCTCCTAAATCTAAGTACACGGGCCTCGAGCATTTTCGCCTCCATCAAAAATGCGGCCGCCGCTGCCGGGATTCGATCCCGCAACCTGCGGGTCAGCAATCGAGCGCCACAACCACTAGACCACCGTGGCGGGTCTGCTTGAAATGTTATCACACGAACAGCACACTCTGGCATAACCGTGGCGTAAGCAGCATATATAGAGTATGAGTCGCTACAATGCCTCTGTGCGCGCGGTATGCCCGTGGTGGAATAAGCTTTCTCGTCGTTAATAATACTTTCTCGGTTTTTACGTGCCAAAACCAGGATAGGATTATGAGGCACGCCCTAATGGGAGACACTGGATTAATTTCGACCACCTGGAGTTAAACCTATGCACACAGGTGTTCTTTGCATTTCATCCCTGTCGAAATGCGGCCGCCATAGACGGGATAGGACGCGCCCTCGAGCTTAGCAGCGCGACATCTCAACGTTCGCAACCTGGTGGAATTCGACATGCTTCTATTATAGTCAACCTTGAATCGATCACATTGACGAGTTAACTAGTATTGGCATCTTATCGTGATATTAAAAAAAAGGACTCGATCTTCGTCCAGGGTCTAAAGAAAGACAGAAAAATTATACCACGGCTCCCAATTTGCGAAGCTGTGGGTGATGTTGGTTATTCTATTTCGCTGATCTCCGCGAAATGATATATAGTCGCCAGACGGGCAGGTGCTTGACTGAGAGGTTGAAAAAGCACTGTTGCAATGTGAGGAGGCTTATGTCGGGTCACTTCACGCTATACTGCTGTGTCTCAACGCAGTTGCAATCAGGATCTTTAGCGGACCACCGCGCTGCGCCGATGCCTAGAAAAGACAACATCTGAGATAATCGAAGCTCGCGAAATAGGCTATAGGCTGGTGCCTTTTGCGTCAATTCGCAATATTTTGCGTTATAAAAAAAAATAATAAGGAAAGATAGACAAGGAGAAAAATGAAAAAGGAAGGCATGAGTATGCGTATCATTTACTAGGGAATGACGTTTTATTGTTCTGGACGATGGTGGTGCGATGGCGAGTGCGAGGTTCTTTGCGTGCATGCGTGCGGGTGTGTGTGTGTGTGGGGGGGGGGGGGGGGGGGGGGGGGGGGAGGGTTATATTCTTTTTTATCTTTCTTCGTCGCATCTTGCCTGATATTGGTGAGGTTTTCGCATAAGTGGGCCTGCTGCTCTCAATAAAAACTGTTAGTAGAATGTCAGCAGTCTGTCCTGTGTCTTCTTGTTTTTTCCGTGTGCGTATGTAACAGTATGAGCAATGCGTCACTTATTAGATTGATAGCAAACGTTATTGATGAACACCTCGCAGTATCTGTAGCCTGTTCTGTAACGCGCATAAGAAAGAACGACGCAATCGCGCCAGCTATAAACTGCAGTGCCCCTTTAAAGCTACCTAAGCGGGCTGTGCGATCGGTAATTCTTCACTGTACTTTCAAGACAGGTCACAGAGGGAGATAGCCTGGCGGGCCGACTCTGTTGGTAAACGGTGGATTCTAAAGCCTTGTCAGAACGTATCTCCAGCAGAAGCATATAGGTATATATAGAGACAGAAAGAGAGAGAGAAACGAGGGGTAAAGGCAGCGGGTCAACCGAGCTTTGGATCGGTTGGCTACCCTACACGTAGAAGTATAGCATACACGTGGGTCCAGTTTTGCGCTCAGGTACAACAGCAGCAGCCACTCAGCGTGGCGTTTGTATTGCGCCGTCGGCCTTTTTACTGACTCTACGGGAATGTGGTACGCGCTGAATGAATTTCACGAGGTCTTAACACCAGCAGCCAGCCCTTGGGGGTAGAAACGGTATGCGACGTGTTTACAGAGGCACGTAATAAGGGTGCGTGAGCTTCGTGAAAAGCATGTTAATTATGTTGCCGTGGACTTTAGAACGTCTTGCAAATGTGTAAGCTTAGCAGCTGTCTTAGGCTGAAATTACGTGGAAGCATTCACGCGTTACTCCCGCAGCCAGAGCACGAATCTTTTTCCGCTGTTCAAGCATTGAATCAGTGCCAACGCACTATACACATGGAACAAGGTCAGCCCACCATACACCGCGCAGTGCATGTTATATTGGCCGATAGCATTATTTAGCACAGTAGAAGAAAGCAAGGGATTTGTTGAGCTCACTCTGAATTGTCTCTTTAGCACTTATAGTCTTTTAAAAGTTGCAATAATTTTTCGATTTTGTGTTATGTTGCTGGTATTGTTGATCATCCTAAGTGATCGCTGCTAGCTTCACTTGCGGGATAGCCGTGACAGCACACGTATCTTATATTGGAACCCCGCTCGCCGCTTCATTTTCCCGCTTTGTGCGCGCATCAGTGTGTTTTTCCACTGCCGGAAAAATTACTGTTGTCGGGCGTGTGAGTGGAACAGGCCCCGACTTGTTTGTTGCCTGCGTGTACGTGCTCCCTCTCTGAGCAGGCGGGCATTGAAAGCATGATTCATGCCGTCCTCTCTGCATCATCCGGCTCGCTTGCTTGTTATAACTGGTGTTTTCTAGTTTTTCCAACTGGCTGACGGGTGCCGAGCGAGCGAAGCACCGTGACCGGACGCATCGCTCCAAGCTGTTTTTACTGGCAACAGTTTTAATGAGCTCTAAACTGGGTTTTCTTCCTTACATCCTTTCCCGTGGTGTTGTGCTTATCTTGTCGACGTTCTTGTCAGGACACCGGCTCATCCTCGGTCGCTTCACAACATAGGTCGGGGAAAAAGAAGAAACGTGGACCTACAAGCACTCACCTCTGGATAGATCAGCAATGCAGGGCCAACTGTGTACATTGCTTGGAAGGCGAGGGCACTGAGCTGCTAAGCTTAGCTTTTCCCGGCGCCGTTTGTGTGGGTTTTGGGCGATAGACAGAATCTGAACATCATGTCTGTGCACGTATGTATTGGAGGGCACAGCATGTACAGCCAACGAAGACGGCGTTTTGCTGTCTGCTCAAAAGTTGTTTTTCAAATGGTGGTATTGGCGAAGATGAATCCGCCACATGTTTACTTCATTGTTCTTGTGATTATTTTATTCGTCACTCGAAGTAAATTGTTATTCACAAGTTAACATATGCTCGACTCCACCGCGATTTCCGTCATGGTTGTCTTCACAAGGCAAATATTGTAAAGAGTGTAGGATGACTCAGCTCCCCTATATAGTTCCGGGCGCAATAAAAAAAAAATCCGCGTTTCTTTTTTTTTTTTTCTTTCCAAGACCAGCTTATGATTATGAGGCACGCTGTAGTGGACGAATTCGGATTAATTTCGACCACCTGGGGTTCCTTGACGTGCACCCAAATCTAAGCATACGAGCGTTCTTGCATATCGCTCCATCGAAACGCGACCACCGTGGTCAGGATTTGCTCCCGCAACCTCGTACTTAGCAGCGCAACGCATTGCCGCTGGGCAACCATGGTGGGTAGCCATTGAATACTTTGTGCCACTTCCCGGTGTAACGCCCTACATGGCTTAGATTTCTCCGCACTTTGAACGGCAACCTGCAGAAATCAATTTTGACGACGTAGAGCAAGTTAGCGCCCGTCTTCCCGTCCGTATACCTGCGTAGGACTGACTGTGTGCTGTCCGCGCGTACGCGGCCTGCTCGCGCTATCTTGAAGGTAATCTGCGGCGGGTATCTGCGAAGGCTGGCCGAGCCCACATGACTGGTCGTTTCATGTGCGCCGTCTTCCCGTGTGCTATAGTGTCGGGTGTCGTGTTGTCTCAGTTACGCCGTTGCCTTAGGCAGCGCGAAGGGTTCGTTCATCGAGGCCAGCGCTCTTCATGATGGCGGCATGTGACAACTCGTGTTCGCCGTCATGGAGTGAGATGTGTTTCTTAGTTGAATTAGCAAGGGTGTAGCACGGCTGGGTGTGCAGCCGTCACCTAACACCTGTAATCACGTGACATGTCACGTCACGCTTCTCTTTATATAGCTCTAACCAAACGGCAATAAAGTTGTTCTTCACCCGACTGCCGGCCTCGCTACGTGGTGGCAGCGAAACCCAGCGGATGCGTCGATGGCGTCCGCACTACTACCGCCCCCGAAGCCCATGGAGACGTCACAGGACCCTTGGGTTGCCTGGAAAACTTGGAAAAGTGAGTCTCTGCTCTTTTCCACCGCTACAAGATTGAACGATCAGCCAAAGGATGTTCAAGCAGCCACGTTGCTAGTCACCATAGGCGAAGAAAGCTCGAAAGGCATACAGTACCTTCAAGTTCGAGGAGGCGGAAGACAGAAATGATGTTGAAGTTCTAATTAAGAAATTTGAGGAGCACGACCACAACCTGTTGTGGTCGTGCTGTCGCGAAAACAACCTCAAGCTTAATCTAAAGAAATGCACTTTTTTGCAGCCTGAAGTCCGCTACCTCGGGCACATTCTTAGCACTGAATGCCTCCGCCTGGACCCAGGTCGAGTGAAGGACATACTGGAAATGGAAGAGCCAAAGAATTGTAAGGAACTCCAAGTCTTTTTAGGCAACGAGCCGTTCACAGCAGGCTCCAGGAGATCCGTCAAAGCCAGAAGGTGTATTACAACCGTGGAACGAACGATCTACCGCCCCTTTCTCCAGGCCAGCCAGTGTCCACTGTCGTGCCTGGGTATTTGGATCCATCCCTTCTCGGCAACCAAGTTGTTGCTACGATAGGGCAGCGTCGTACCCGGACTCCGTTTGGTAGCGTAGTCGAGTCTCCGGGTTGAGGAAATGCTGCTAGCAATTTGGGAAAACAATAACAAGTTTACTGGCACTTTTTGTACACTCAATTTACATCGTGACAAGGTCAAAGTTCAGCGACGAGCGAATTGGATGAGCCTGTTACCGAGGGCTCAGAGCCCCATTTCTCACTTAGCACCGTCGTTTTAACCCCTCAGGCTGGCTCCTCCTTCTTGATAACCACCAATCACACACACGACCCCACCCACCATGGCACAGTCCATTTCACTGTTGCTGAGGGGTCGTTGCACTCTTGAAACAGCAAGGGCCCGGCGACGGCACGCTTGTGGGGGAAGCAAGGCAACAGGTTCCTCGGGGATTGTTCCTCGGACTCTTCCCCAAAGGCAGAAAAGGGTCTGCAGCGACTCCTGTCAAAACATACCGGTCAGGTGGCCCCGGCAGCACCCAATCCAAACCCAGGTGGCCCATTGTGGAAACTTCTCCAACTTGGCCGTCCCCCTATTAGGTCGAGATTCTTCCCATTGTCGATCGCTTGCCGTCCCGGGGATTCCGTTTCTAGGAAGGATGCAGGTGTTCTAGCAGTGTGAGAACGCATCGCCCGTCCATTCTCATGGTCAGCGCGTCGCCACCGACTGCCAGTCATAACACCACATACGACACCCTCCAGCGAACGTGGTCGCCTGCGGTACTTCTGAGGCCAGCAAACACGCCCCGGTCAGCAATCATAAGAACAGAAGATGGTCGAGAATTCAGGCGCACAAGAGAACACCTGAGGGAGAGGACGACGCACAGCGACGATGGCCCCAGAGAAGACCACTTTCCCTCAAGAGCTACGCCGAAGCAACCAGACTCGCCGCCAGCCCTGTCGATACCCGCAGCCGGAAAGGCATATTAGTTGTTCCCATGAAGGAGACGTAGCACGGGTGTTCAGCCGTCACCTAACACCTGTAATCACGTGACATGTCACGTCACGCTTCTCTTTATATAGCTCTAACCAAACGGCAATAAGTTGGTTCTTCACCCTACTGCCGGCCTCGCTACAAAGGTGAACGTACTGCAATCAATATTATATATATATAGATATATATATATATATAATATATATATATATATTAGTCTCTCTCTCTCCTCCTCACTCTCCTCTCTCTCTATATATAATATATATATTATATATATAGATATATATATATATATATATATAGAGAGAGAGAGAGAGAGAGAGAGAGAGACATGCACAGGGTGCCCCAGCTATATTTATTTAGCCAGAGTTTTACCGATGCGCACTATGGCGACGCAACCAAATGTATGACTATTGCCTAAAGTAAGTCTCGCTATTTTTCGTGTTTTCCTTAGTTACGTAATTAGGCATGTTTAATTAACTAACTTTTGAAGCAACGATCCTGGGCAAAAAATTCTAGTGAGCAGTTTGTAGGTCAGTTTGCAAAACGTCCGATTTGACAGTTTTGTAACTTTCTATCTATTAACTATTCGCATTTTTCTGCTTACTACAGATGCCCGCGAAGTACAAGAAAGCACCACGTGACCTGCCCGCTTGCGCGCTGTGGTTGCAGTGCTCCCTATATAACGTTCCGCGTACAAACGATATGCTTCTCTCGCGGCGGTTCATGACAGCGATAAGCACACGCAGCGGTTATCGCTTGTGTTGCCGCTAGCAAAACGTGCGTCATCGCACAGCCACCACCAATCGTCGCTGTCCCTGTCGAGGCAGCACGCTCGGCCAAATGCTATGGTCGTCTCCATGCGGAACGTTAGGGAGCACTGCAATCACCGCGCATATAGGCGCGCAAGCGGGCATGTCACGTGGCATTTCTTTTTGTATTTCGCGGTCATCTGTAGTAAGCAGAAAAACACTAATACTTAATAGACAGAAAGTTAGAAACTGTCTAATTGGACGTTTTGCAAACTGATCTACAACTTTCTAATTGGACTTCTTCGGCCAGCTTCGTTGCTTCGAAAGTTAGGTAATGAAACATGCCTAATTAGGCAATTAGGAACACAAAAAAATAGTGTGACGTACTGCAGGCAACAGTCGGCAACATCTCATTTTTCATTTTATTTTATTATACCCCTCAGAGCCAGAGGCATTACAGAAGGGAAGTGGTAAAAGCATATACGCACCAAAAATAAGAAATAAAAGGAACAAAATACGCAAGTACAATAGAAATGTCACAGTAAGTTGGAGAGAGCCTGAGTATACAATATTAGCTACGGAATTACGGAAATGTTCATATTGATTAATGTTTACAACGTCCGCAGGAAGGCTATTCCAATCACGGGAGGTTCGTGGTACAAATGATTGATAAAAGTGCATAGTAATTACATGAAGCGAATCCGACTTTGTGACGATGGTCAGTGCGATGGGATACATAATATGGTTGAGGGATGAGACGACCGCGTGGTGCAGGATAATGATACACTTTATGGAAGAAGGCAATGCGTGACACTTTTCTGCGCAAAGATAATATAGGGAGGGAAAGGTCTGATTTCATAGTACTGGCGGATGGTCTGTAATTAGCGTGAATGAAACGTGCGGCGTTGTTCTGGACCATCTCCAGAGCAGCAATTGACATGCATTTTGTCGCGTCGTCCTAGTGTGCGTCGGCATACATTTCAACGCTATATATATATATATATATATATATATATATATATATATATATATATATATATATATATATATATATATATATATAGTACCACCGCGGCGGCTTCACTTCGATATAGGTGCACGTTAAGAATACCACGTGGTCGAAATTTCCCGAGTCCTCCACTACGGCCTGTCTCACTGTCTCATAATCATATGGTGGTTTTGGCTCGCAAAACCCCAGCACTTATTATTAAATCTAAGTGGACTGGCCTACAGCATCTCGCCTCCATCTAAATTGCGACTGCCGCGGCCGGGATCGAGCCCGCATCCTCTGGGTCAATAGCGGAACGCCGTAACAACTGTACCACCGCGGCGGATACATACGTCAGCGCGAGCGTGTGTGTGCGCGTGTCAGTGCCGCTGCCGCTTTTAAACGAAGAAGACAAAGTTCACTAAGCAGGGGCTCGTGTGTCTGTGCTCTCGGTGCGCATGCTATAGTGTAACGCAAAACTCAATTGACTTCGGTGTTATCGAAGTCCATTGACTCACGACTGTGTAGTGATAGAAGCCACGGTAGACTCAAGTTCGATACCGACAGTCTCGTATAGTCGCGTTATAATACCGGTTAATGAGAACATTGTATATTTCTTTACTTTCCTGGCTGTATAAATTATGTCCAGATTTGGCAGTCGGGTCTTCTCGTCTGAATTCTTTGCATGTTGGCCCAGTGCGGTGCCCAGCCGGGGCCTTAGTTGACGCGAAAAGAATGAAGATTCAAGAGACAGAGAGAGAATGCCACCCATACCTGGATAAACCGGCATGAGTTTTTTTTGTTTTTTTTTCATACACCTGATGTTTTGATGTAGTCGCTAGATACCATATTTCGTCGGGGCACTGGCATAACGATTTAGGTATGGGGACAGCGAACACCTGCCGCAGCGTTCACAGATCCGACGCTCTGGGCTCAACAGCATATACGTGAAGTTTGCGGGCTTTCACACTGACAAGCTTGAAGTATAGCGGCTGAGAGACTCAGTATTGATGGACAAAATGAGACGCCTGCCTGTGATTCACCGCTTTCTGAGCAGGTCCTCGTTTTGACATATTACGTGGCGTGCGCTTATTATGCGAAGTGAATGCGGCCTTTGCCGCTGCAGAGAGGGCGCCGTAACAAAGGCTACACAATATCCCCGCGCGAAGTCTTCTCCTTGCGGCGTCGGTCTCCTTTGAGCGGCGCGCGTCACCTGTCGCGCGTGTGCCGCCATTTAAGCCGACTTTTCCCCGCTCTTTCTTTCCCCTGGCAACACGGGCAAGCGCGGTCGGCGTCGTCCTTTCATTTCCTCGTCCGGCCGGGCCAGCAGCTCGCGTCGGTATACGCGCGTTGAGGGAATGCTCAGCGCCGCTCCTTCGGCTCCGCTTAAGAGCGGCCGCGAAACGTCTTCGCAAAGTCCACCGCGGCTGCCGCGGCATCCACCGGCTGCCGCACGCCGTCAGCTGCGGTCATCGTCGTCGCCTCGCGCGCGGCGCCGTCCACAGCAGCGTCTTGCACAGGTGCCTCAGCGGCGCGGCCACTCGTCGTCCTCGTCCGGCTTGACGGCTTCATTCTCCGGCTCGTCGTGCGTCGTGCTCAGCCCGGCGTGCTTCGGTTGGACGCCCGGATCGTCGCTGGTGTTCGGCCGGACACCTCCGTTCGCCGTCGACGCGCACGTCCTCTGGATTACGACCACCGTAGGCGGCCGGGACGCGACGCTGGTGTTCGGCTGCCTGCACCGGGTTCGCGCCGCGTGCAAGCGTGCCCTGGCTTCACTGGCTGCCGGGCTGCGCGCACTGGCGGCCCTCCTGAAGAGCGTGCTGCGCACGCTTGCCCGCTTCAGCTACGGCTACGGCGCCAAGGTGCGCGACGCCTGCACGGCCAGGCTGGGTGCTTGCCTGCTCCAGCTGAGGAAGGCACGGTAGGCGAGCCGTCGTCCTTCTGTACATCCTGTCGTTTGTAAGTGGGCAAAACAGCGAAGAGGGATAATTAGGCGCCTCGGGTGCGACATTGTATTGTTTTGAGCACTTTTCTTCTGGAATTGAAGTGGGCATGTTCTGTGTAAAAGCGGCAGTTTCGAACCCCCGGGGAAAAGCTGCACACTGAGCCAAGTGTTTGCACCTTGGGTTAAGAGGCTGAACAACACGCTGAGAAAGTGTGGCAAGACAGAATGGGGTGCGACCAATTCTGTCTTGTTTGTTATTTTTCGATATACTGTCGTTTTTTGTTTGTTGTTTGTTTGTTTGTTTGTTTGTTTGTTGTTGTTTTTTTGCTTGCATTATTCCGCGACGTTTCTGCTGTCCTCCTGCTCTCTTTTGTCGTGTTTTTTCTTTATATACACTTTCTTGCGCCGTGTGTGAATGTTATTTGGCTGCGTGGCAGTTATTGCACGACATCGAAGTGTGACACTTGTACTCTGGCGACAACTGTGAGTTTTACGATTGCGGTCGCATATGGCTGCTCCAAACTGTCGAACTAACTTGCACAGCTTGCACGAGAGAGCGTAAGGACGCATTAAGCGCGCACACAGACGTTATAGAATGAGGCCGGCGGCCCTTCGTGCTTCGTCCGGCCTTTTGTCACCATGCGCCGTTTTCTTGATTAGGACGACTCAGTGCTATCCTCGGCTCTCATTTTACCTGAGCGAAAACTGACTCCGTGCATCCAAGTCACAATAGTGCCATCTGAGCATATTTTTTCAAGCGGAGGCGGAAAAGAAATTCTACCCCAGGAGGAAAGTTCGCGGAGATCTTCTTTCGTAATTTCGCGCACTTTCTTCGCTAGGCGAGGTTTTCTTTTTCTTCCTTCTTTATTTCTTTCTTGCATCGCGCATTTCTTGCCTTCAGCGCAGTTTAGGGTGTCTAATTCACCACGTAATGAGTACAAGGAAGCACTCCTCACTCCTTGTCGTGACAGTTGCGTAAAGGTACGAGGAAGGTGCGTGATTTATCGTCGTTTTCTAAACTGTGTGCGGTCAGCACGCAGAGAGCAAGTGCCGTGGACCGAGCAATGCTTCTTGTCTCCCTCGCTATCGCTATGATGACAGTGGTCCGACGATGTATGTGTGTGTGTGTGTGTGTGTGTGTGTGTGTGTGTGTGTGTGTGTGTGTGTGTGTGTGTGTGTGTGTGTGTGTGTGTGCGTGCGTGCGTGCGTGCGTGCGTGCGTGCGTGCAGGAGCGCTGATTGCGCGTCTGTCGCGGGGCTTTTGCATAATATTTCGTAACAGCATCACAATAGCTGCTCCGTGTCGCACACTGCAGGCCCTATCCCAACTATTTGCCGTGTCGCCATTCTGATAGCGCTGCGCATGTATACACCCGCTTCAACATCCTAGCTGCAGTACACGATAAGATCTGCTTTCATAGCGTATTCACATGAAGCGGGGCAAGTCGACTTGCCCCGCTTCTTGTGAAAACGCTATTGACAGACCAGGCGCGGTTATGTCGATTCGGCTCGGTGTGCTGTGGAAAGTGCGTACAAAAGGCTGCATATGGTCTCGGAACTGGCGGTGCGGAGCCAGAAAATAAAAACCAGGCACCCATATCCACCAGAAAAGCTCTTACTCTATGTAAGTGTTTGGGAGATAAAATTTTAGCCAATATCGAATGCTAGACATTATTCTTCCCTACCCCGTTTGGTTGACTCGAGCCGACTTGAGCCGCTCGACAAATATGCAGAGTCCGAAGGGTCGGGCCAGACGTTCGCAGCGATTCACAAACAGTCGCGAGCCCATCGCGCCTTCACGCAGGTCTTTACTCTCCATCTGTGATTGGCCGCCACCGTGACATAGTGGTTACGGCGCTCGGCTTCTGATCCGAAAACACGGGTTAGTTCTCGGCCACGGCGGTCGCATTTCGGTGAAGACGAAATGCTAGAGGCCCGTGTACTTAGTCATGTCACTGCACGTTAAAGAAGCCGAGGTGCTTGAAATTACTGACAGCCCTTTACTACGGCGCCTTTCATAGCCGCAGTCGCTTCGGTAAGTTAAACCACATAAACCGTACCATACCGCGCCCGATCAGGCCCAGTACATCGCTCGCGATGCCAGTGACAATCGGCCCCACACGCGCAGCACTGCGTTCTTGTGCCTTGCTTACGGACAGTATAGCGAAGAACTGAAACGCGAAAAAAGGGCAGGCGAACGAGAATGTTGAACTTGAAGGAGTCCCTGTTCAATCGAGATGCAATTTGAAAATATTCAAATCATAAGTCCGTCAAGTCCGTCGTCAGGTCGTTGGTGTCCGGACACCGGAAACCACTCTTACAGGAAAGAAAGTTAGTGAAGTATTAGGCCTACTTTCCTAATTTGTTTACATTTTCTACTTTTTACTGGCTTCGTACGAGTATTTTGCAGCTCAACAGATCCGAACGTTCAGTTGGTAAACGCTAGCTACTCTCTGGTCCAGGCTCTTGACCGTTCCTCTGGCTGATGGCTTTCTTCAGGAGGGGGCGAACTTTTTTAATAATTGCGTCCCGCTTGTGAACAATGCTTTGAAGGGAAAAGGCACAAATGGCAGACAAGTGCGATGCTGTTCTGTATAGGATGAGCTTGTAGTGAGCTCTAAGGTTGTCACCGCTCATAGGTACGTTATGCATGCTGATTGTTATGTCCTAAGAGTCCAGTGAATGAAAGCGCATGGCTTGTAGAAAAAAAAAAGGTCGGGAGAAAGGGAGAAAATAAATTGGCTTGCAGTCTTTTTTCTTCCTTTTTTTTCCTCGTGTATTCAAAGAACTGCGTTGCTCTATGCACCTGTAGAGAATGTTTCTGCCTTTGCTCGAGCAAGGACTTTGACATTATTCCGATGCGCTTTGTTCTTTAAAGGATGACTAAGCGAAATACTCTTTCGGTGCAGGATATATAAGTTAAAAAAACATGCATAACGGCAGGTAAATGACCCATGTCTTCTGTATCGAAGTCCTTTTTGAAAGTAGGAAGCTGTGGGAAGAGGATCGTTTTCCTGACTGCTATACCATTGACTGAGTGCAGGTTCACTGCGGGAAGCTTCTGAGCGTTAGCGTCGCAGGAGCATTGCACTGAGAAGTGGAATTGTAATTACATGTAATCATCCTTTACGACGACAGTATGGGTTGTTGCTATTATTTTTCTTACGTTTCCATGTGCAGCGTTACATGTACATGAAGATTAGTGGTTGGGGCGACCTCTTTCTTTCAGCAAGTAATTCAAAAAAACGAAACCCTGCCATAGGCAGTAATCATGTATACCGTGCCTCTTGGTAGCCAATACACTGCGCCTTGAACGTCTTTACAGCGGTTCCTTGTTAAAACGTGCAGTAGGAAAAGGCCGCATATACACTCATAGCGCGCGAATCCGGCGGAGTAGGGATATGTTCAGCTCTGAGATATTTGCTTCCTGGAAATTCGTTTTGCGGCGACCGGAGGTGTTGATTTCATTTTTTTCACGGTCACGCAATTTTTTCGGGGCATCGAGCAGACCCGCCCCTTTAATTATGTCGCAGCTGCCAGTCGAGGAAAGTACATGTGACTACGGCTATATAGTCATCGCATCGCAGATGGAGATTTTCCGCAAGGCGCCTGCTGCTCTGGTCGCAAGGCTCTTGTCGCCAAACTTTCTGTCAAGACACGCGCGCATCACCGCTTATTCGTGTGGCTAGCAGAAGCTACACTTTCTGAGAAAATGGCTTGGCCTAATAGTGGTACAAGGGGCTGGTGGACGCATTAGCGGTAACCGAGATGTATCATGGGCCCATGTAAGCGGCAAGTGCCAGGTGCATCGCTGGAGAACGCTGTGGTGACCTTGACGGCGTGGCTTGGCGGCCTTCATGAAAGCAGGACTATTACCGACGGCCGGCTATACGGCCCATCTTTACCGGGTCACAGAAGTACGGACCCTGTCCGCTGGTATGGCGTGAGACACCTGCGCCGACAACGCGCATCCAAGTGCCATCCATGCCTGACCTTGGGGATAAAGTGAGGGATTTTCGTGAAGCAGTTACATTCCCTTCATCTCGTCGTCACCGCATGGGACAGTCGAAACAAAAGCCCCGATGAATGAAATTGCTTTGTGTACCGTATACATTCGGGAGATGCGACTTGGATACAGTTAGACAGTGCATGTGTCTTATACTCGGATGTTGTACGGTGTTCCTGTTGCGGTGTCGTCTGTTTCCGTACTCCCGGAGAAAACCTCTGCGGCCTTGGAACTACAGTGGAAGCGGAGGAGGCATCGGCGCGAAGCGTGGCCTCGCACCGCGCGCGGGCGCCTGGACGCATGTTGGCCATGCGTGTGCGCGCACGCCGCCCGTGTGCACGCTCGGCGGCGCATGTCTGCAAGGTTCCCCGGCTGCAACCAGCTGCGCTTGGTTGGTTGCGGTCGCGCTGATGGTGCATTCCGGATGAATGGAGAGCCAGTGCAGAACCGGCTGCACGGGCCCTGCACAGCCCCCCGGAGCTTCACGCAGTGCGACGTGTACCGGAGGGAATCCCATAAAACGGCCTGTATAAAAGTGTCGATGACGCGCTAATAGCCTGGCAGGAAGCGGTTGTGGTTTAATATGAGCAGGAGTCCGTCATCTCGAAGTTAATATATATGTATAATAATATGTAAAAATTCGACCAACTGAACCATCTCCGCGCGGCAGGACGTCCTGCCTAATCGATCCAATTTTGTCGGGTTAACTGGACTCCAGCCTATTGAGACACCTTTCATTTGTGCCAATCAGGGCCCGTAGACACGAAAACGTTTTACGCTAAAAGTTTTCTTAACAGAATATTTCAGCCAATCGCGATGTGGGACATATCATTAGCGAAGTGGGCTGACCAATGGGAAAACGCACATACGAGAGAGAAGCTTTTTTTTTTTCGGCCCCAGATACCCTTGCTGGTATTGAATATATACGCATGCGTGCCTTTATTCCGAGTTTTATTAGTTGCGCGGAAAAATAAGTGGTATGCACACAACGTTGTCTATACTATAGCCAGTGGGCACGAGAGCTGAGCCCTGGCGCCGAATTTGCAAAGGTGCTCGCAAAGGTGCGTACACTGCGCCACACTGTGCTTAAAAGAGGCGCCAACGTCGCCGTTGGCCATCATTTGTTACGATAACTTTTTTCTAATTTAGGGCCCTAGCTAATTGCGCAAAGGACATCTTAACTACGTCAAGTGGGATAACGGTCGCAATGATATGGAGTACAAGCACATATGTGAAGCAATGCGTGTCGCTATGCTCAATAGCGAGCACTTCCACAAGCTGCGCTTCTCAGTTGAATAAAAAAAAGGTAATGTGTCTAGGAACATTTGCATGCAGTGGATGTTGTGAAACCAGCGTATACTGTTTTGTGATGTTTTCGCAACTAAATACAGTAACGCGTCAAAATATAGATGTTATGAACTAGTTTCGAGAGGCACGCATGCAAGGAACATTGCCGCAAGCTAACTTTGCTAAAGTGTTGTCAATTCCCGCCGTGTTTCGGGTGCGCGTTTGAAATATATAGCGTTCGGCAGGCTGCTTTCCGCACACATTTTGTGCCGCGGGTTCGCGCACACTTGTGTAGTTGTGCGGGAGCTGAGCCGTGAAGTCCTTCTTTATTCCGTAAAGGAATTAGCACTTCGACCTCGCCAAGTTTGTTCCGTCTTACATTGTTCTTGTTCATCTCTTTGTTTTTTTACAGCCCTTAGCTCACTTATTGCATATTCGTGCATGGCGCACCCCCTTCACTCTTTCTCTCTCTCTCTCTCTCTCACACACACACACACACACACACACACAGATATATATATATATATATATATATATATTTGAAGAAGCTTTTCCAATGGGCCAAACGTACTTGGGAAGAGAAGAGACACAACTAAGCGGTTGTCTTAATTTTATTTGCCAACGGTTTCGACCGGAGGACCGGTCTTCGTCAGGGCTTATGAGCAAATACAGCGCTATACGAACATCCAAAATCGTCGTGGGCACTCTTAGTTGAAGGAAGGAAAGAGAGGAAATAATAAAACGGTCAAGTTGTCAGCGGTGACGTATAGTGTTTCAAACAGTTCCTCTCCGCTCATTCGCTAGAGCAAGCAAAGAAGAGAATGGGGAAACGGGAAACAAGCGCCGTTTCGGCGGAGTAGAGCAGATGCCGTAGAATGGGAGGAGGAAGGAAAAAAAAAAAAAAAAAAATTGAGATGGCAGAAGCGCAACAAAACGCAGAGCGCGGCTTCCGCGGCGCGCCTTTGAAGGTCGTCGGGAGCATTGTTGCTTTGCTTGCGTGGCAGCAATTACTTCCTGCGAGGGGTGCATCCGTGGCAGAGTAAGCCCGATCCCGCGCCTTTTGCGGTCACTTAAAGAGGGAGGAAAAAAAAAAAAAAAAAAAAAAGAAGGGGGGGGGGGCGGTGTTCTTTTGACGCTTACCCGTTGCGTGTGTGTGGGGGCACAGATTGTGCATGCGCACGAGGCCCCTTGTGAACTACACGTTAATCCTCGTGTCTGTGTCGAAGTGGCGGCGTGAGTACAAGAATCCTGCCCTGTTAGCGCGGCTCTCCGAGGCGCCTGTGGTTGAAAAATGTAGTGCGGGTCAGCCTATCCCATTTAAAAAATGAATTAATAAGTTAAGCAAGCTGGTTAAAATATAGAAAGAAAGGAAGAAAATGAGAATAAAACGAATAAAACGTTGAAAAATATAATAATAAAAAGGCAAAGGTAAGATGTGGGAAAGGTATACATTGAATACTGAAAAGTCGGAAAAAAATAAAACATACAAAAGCACATGTCAACAAAATTGCACAAAAGTACAGAATATGCAAAGGTTTCCGGTTGGTCCGCTCCCCCAGATACTTGTTCGATACCATTTTAGCATACATGACGAGTTACAACTGTCAGGATTCCTTTTCCCGTCTACTAACTTTTGCATGACCGAAGAAACGAGAGGTTCCCCATGTTTTCATTTATGCCGTGTGTCACTGTTTCAAATTTGTGGATGAAATAGGACTCTCGTTGTTCCCGTTCACGAGTGCTGCGGAAGCCTGACTGCAGGAGGGTGACGCGTATTTTGTCGAATGAGTGTTCTGGCAAACTCAGATGTTTAGAGAAAGGGAGATCTGGCAGAGTACGCGCGTGAGCTCTGTGGTTATTCAGACGTAGTCTAAACGCCGTCCCAGTCTGGCCTATATACTGCTGGCCACAGACATCGCAATGTAGCATATATACAACATTCTGACTGTCACAATTTAGAGGTCCCTTAATTTTGAATGTGAAGTCAGAGGACGAAGCCTTGGCAACACAGGTTGTGGTCATATGTTTGCAGACCTGGCAGCGCTGTTTTCCACATGGCCTGCAACCCGATTCCCTGTTTTCAGACTCGGTCGTCTTAGCTCTTACTAGGATGTCCTTTATATTCCTTCCGCGCCGGTAGACCACTCGCGGCGGCTCCGTGAAAACTGAGGACAGGCGCGTACTCTGCTGTATAATGTTGAAATGTTTAGAGAGAATGTTGTTGAGGTGCGGTAGTGTGGACGAGTACGTGAGGACAAGGTTCGTTTGGTTTTTTGAGTGGCATTGTTTCGAGCCCGACAAAATTTCGTTTCTATCTAAACTCCTCGCCCGGCTTATAGCATCATCGATGATACTCTCTGGGTAGTCCTTCGCCACAAGGGCCGTTTTAAGATCCTCGGCATGACCTTCGAAATCTGACACGTCCGAACAAATTCGGCGGTATCGATGGGCTTGTGAGTATGGTATGGCTGTTTTGCAATGACGTGGATGGCTACTCTTAAAGTGAAGGTATTGATGGCGATCCGTTGGTTTTTTGTATAGATTTGTATGGATGCGATTCTCATTAATTTTAACAGTGACATCAAGAAAGTTTATGGTTGATTTCGAGTAACTGTGTGTAAAAGATATTGAAGGGTGAGTTGAATTGAAATCATCTATGAACGAAAGGAGACTTTCCTCTCCGTGGTGCCAAATAATGAATACATCGTCTAAGAACCTTTTGTAGACGAGAGGCTTCAATGTTCTGGTTGCAAGAAAAGGTTCTTCAATAGATGCCATAAAAATATTCGCGTAATTAGGAGCCATCTTTGTACCCATTGCTGTACCGTTTATCTGGAGAAAATGTTTATTATCAAATTCGAAGTTATTGTGGCTAAGTACCAACCTCAGAAGTGTCGACAGCGTGTCCTCGTCTAAGCATAAGTGTGTACTAGCGTTCTTGAAAGCTTGCACCGTTGCAACAATGCCATCTGACTGTGGAATGTTTGTGTAAAGTGACACTACATCCATTGTCACAAGGATGCTATCCGCAGGAACCTCGAGTCCGGTGATTTCGCGGAGAAAGTGGTTCGTGTCCTTAATGTAAGAGGGGATAGTTGGAACTATGTCCTTAATGATAAAGTCTAGCGCGCTTGACATTCTTTCTGTCACCGTGCCGTTGCTTGAGACAATAGGACGGCCGGGGTGGTTGGCTTTGTGGATTTTGGGGAGCAGATAAAAACGGCCTGGGCCAGGTTGAATCGGTCGCATTGCTTTGAGCATATCGGCCGTGATCTTTCCGTTCTTATGGAGCGAGTTTAGTTCGCGGTTTATTTCTGATTGGAATAATTTAGTGGGGTCCTCATCAAGTTCCGCATAGAAGTTCTTGTCCTCAAGTTGCCGGTAACCTTCTCTCAGGTAGTCAGCTTTATCTAGTATTACTACTGCGCCACCCTTATCTGCAGGCTTAATTACCAGATCCGCTCGACGGCCCAGGCACTCCAGTGACTTTCGCTCTTCCGAGGTGAGATTGTTTCGATACCGTTTTGCTTTTGAGCAAGCCGCTATGATGTCCTTTTGTACGGCCGAGATATACATATCTAGGTGTTTGTCCCGCTGCTCAGGCGGCGACCAAGTTTTTTCTGATGAACCGGGGAATGCTGTTCGGCTCGGTTTATGATCGTGAAAGTACTCCCGTAGGCGAAGGTTTCTGGCAAAATTATCCAAATCCTGATATAACTGAAATTCATTAAATTTGCCACTTGCCGGACAGAATGTAAGACCCTTTGAAAGGAGGCTTATTTCGGACGCAGATAACTGTCCAGAAGAAAAATTAATCACACTTGGAAGAGCTGTTTTTACGTTCTGGTTGGCCTTTATCGGTGTCGCCGGTATAGTTGCATGTGTAGTAGTGATTGTCTCAGTTACCCCATCCCGTTCTAGTTTGCGACGCTTGCGCTCTGTTGTCATTGCTGCTTTTTGATTTTCATATTCCACCAATTCATTAAGGTCCTCCTCGCTGAGATCGGCCTGACGCCTCATTGAAAGCTCAGCCTCTTTAATTTCGAGAGATTTGCGTTCACTGTGCTGAATAATTATTTTCATGAGCTGCAGCGATGCATCTTGAAGTGTTTTCTCCCACTTCGCTTGTTCTTCTCGATTTAATGTTGTCATTGCTGGATTTAGTTTTAGAGACAAGCCCTTCGGTACCGAATTAGAATTTAAATATGCAGTCAGCGTCGAATAGTGGAGATCGTACTTCACCCGTTTTTCAATTAACTTCCTAATTTTCTGAAATGAGCGGGAGCGCAGTTTGGGGGAACGGACCATACCTGAACTATTCGGCAGTCAGTTTACTTTCGGCTGCGCTGGTCGTCGGGCGGCTTCAGAATAGCTCCGGAGGTTGTACGTCGTCGTCGGCGATGTTGGGGCAATGACGGGCCTCGGGACCGGTGGCACGGGAGTGCGCGATGAGGAAGAGTCCGCGGGTGCCATGTTTTCGCCAGGCACCGGAGAGCCGGCACCGGCCAGGGCACCGTTCCTGGCCGGCTGTGAAACCAGCGGGTGCCAGCGGCTGGTCCTCGTGGTGAGCAGGCCTCGGTAGTGGAGCGCCAGCATCGCCACGCCTTCGAAGCTGGGGTGAAGGCCGTCAGCGGCAAGGACCCTCCAAGGCGGCATCTCGTGGAAGGCGTGGTCGAGATAGAAGACACCGCGACCCAGTTCCTTCCGATGGCAGAGGCGGCGCACTTGGGCTACGAAACGGGAGGCCTCTCTGTTAAACCAGTGTACGAACTTCTTGTTCGCTCCTCGGCGTCGGCGGTTCGGGGCTCTCGGTAGCGGCAGGCTAACGCAAACTTCCAGGTGTGGTCGCTCCTGGTGGATTCTCTCAACGAGTTCTTTGAAGTCCGCCAGCGCCTGCGCGCAACCATTGTCTGCAATGTCCACAGTTCCCACGTGAATCACCAGCCTCGGCAGTGTCGGTGGCAAACGGTGGAGCAGGCCGAGGACGTCGTTGAAGCGTGCTCCACGGTACGAGACGAACGCGGGAGTTCCAGGTTCCAGGGGATTGAACGTTTCGTGTACGTACTTGATCGAAGAATCTCCGATGATAGCACAGCTTATCGGAACGCGCGGAAAACGCGCAGACAACCGCTCAGAAGTGGGATGGATGGCAGCCATTGCTGTAGAATTGAAGAAGCTTTTCCAATGGGCCAAACGTACTTGGGAAGAGAAGAGACACAACTAAGCGGTTGTCTTAATTTTATTTGCCAACGGTTTCGACCGGAGGACCGGTCTTCGTCAGGGCTTATGAGCAAATACAGCGCTATACGAACATCCAAAATCGTCGTGGGCACTCTTAGTTGAAGGAAGGAAAGAGAGGAAATAATAAAACGGTCAAGTTGTCAGCGGTGACGTATAGTGTTTCAAACAGTTCCTCTCCGCTCATTCGCTAGAGCAAGCAAAGAAGAGAATGGGGAAACGGGAAACAAGCGCCGTTTCGGCGGAGTAGAGCAGATGCCGTAGAATGGGAGGAGGAAGGAAAAAAAAAAAAAAAATTGAGATGGCAGAAGCGCAACAAAACGCAGAGCGCGGCTTCCGCGGCGCGCCTTTGGAGGTCGTCGGGAGCATTGTTGCTTTGCTTGCGTGGCAGCAATTACTTGCTGCGAGGGGTGCATCCGTGGCAGAGTAAGCCCGATCCCGCGCCTTTTGCGGTCACTTAAAGAGGGAGGAAAAAAAAAAAAAAAAAAGAAGGGGGGGGGGGCGGTGTTCTTTTGACGCTTACCCGTTGCGTGTGTGTGGGGGCACAGATTGTGCATGCGCACGAGGCCCCTTGTGAACTACACGTTAATCCTCGTGTCTGTGTCGAAGTGGCGGCGTGAGTACAAGAATCCTGCCCTGTTAGCGCGGCTCTCCGAGGCGCCTGTGGTTGAAAAATGTAGTGCGGGTCAGCCTATCCCATTTAAAAAATGAATTAATAAGTTAAGCAAGCTGGTTAAAATATAGAAAGAAAGGAAGAAAATGAGAATAAAAACGAATAAAACGTTGAAAAATATAATAATAAAAAGGCAAAGGTAAGATGTGGGAAAGGTATACATTGAATACTGAAAAGTCGGAAAAAAATAAAACATACAAAAGCACATGTCAACAAAATTGCACAAAAGTACAGAATATGCAAAGGTTTCCGGTTGGTCCGCTCCCCCAGATACTTGTTCGATACCATTTTAGCATACATGACGAGTTACAACTGTCAGGATTCCTTTTCCCGTCTACTAACTTTTGCATGACCGAAGAAACGAGAGGTTCCCCATGTTTTCATTTATGCCGTGTGTCACTGTTTCAAATTTGTGGATGAAATAGGACTCTCGTTGTTCCCGTTCACGAGTGCTGCGGAAGCCTGACTGCAGGAGGGTGACGCGTATTTTGTCGAATGAGTGTTCTGGCAAACTCAGATGTTTAGAGAAAGGGAGATCTGGCAGAGTACGCGCGTGAGCTCTGTGGTTATTCAGACGTAGTCTAAACGCCGTCCCAGTCTGGCCTATATACTGCTGGCCACAGACATCGCAATGTAGCATATATACAACATTCTGACTGTCACAATTTAGAGGTCCCTTAATTTTGAATGTGAAGTCAGAGGACGAAGCCTTGGCAACACAGGTTGTGGTCATATGTTTGCAGACCTGGCAGCGCTGTTTTCCACATGGCCTGCAACCCGATTCCCTGTTTTCAGACTCGGTCGTCTTAGCTCTTACTAGGATGTCCTTTATATTCCTTCCGCGCCGGTAGACCACTCGCGGCGGCTCCGTGAAAACTGAGGACAGGCGCGTACTCTGCTGTATAATGTTGAAATGTTTAGAGAGAATGTTGTTGAGGTGCGGTAGTGTGGACGAGTACGTGAGGACAAGGTTCGTTTGGTTTTTTGAGTGGCATTGTTTCGAGCCCGACAAAATTTCGTTTCTATCTAAACTCCTCGCCCGGCTTATAGCATCATCGATGATACTCTCTGGGTAGTCCTTCGCCACAAGGGCCGTTTTAAGATCCTCGGCATGACCTTCGAAATCTGACACGTCCGAACAAATTCGGCGGTATCGATGGGCTTGTGAGTATGGTATGGCTGTTTTGCAATGACGTGGATGGCTACTCTTAAAGTGAAGGTATTGATGGCGATCCGTTGGTTTTTTGTATAGATTTGTATGGATGCGATTCTCATTAATTTTAACAGTGACATCAAGAAAGTTTATGGTTGATTTCGAGTAACTGTGTGTAAAAGATATTGAAGGGTGAGTTGAATTGAAATCATCTATGAACGAAAGGAGACTTTCCTCTCCGTGGTGCCAAATAATGAATACATCGTCTAAGAACCTTTTGTAGACGAGAGGCTTCAATGTTCTGGTTGCAAGAAAAGGTTCTTCAATAGATGCCATAAAAATATTCGCGTAATTAGGAGCCATCTTTGTACCCATTGCTGTACCGTTTATCTGGAGAAAATGTTTATTATCAAATTCGAAGTTATTGTGGCTAAGTACCAACCTCAGAAGTGTCGACAGCGTGTCCTCGTCTAAGCATAAGTGTGTACTAGCGTTCTTGAAAGCTTGCACCGTTGCAACAATGCCATCTGACTGTGGAATGTTTGTGTAAAGTGACACTACATCCATTGTCACAAGGATGCTATCCGCAGGAACCTCGAGTCCGGTGATTTCGCGGAGAAAGTGGTTCGTGTCCTTAATGTAAGAGGGGATAGTTGGAACTATGTCCTTAATGATAAAGTCTAGCGCGCTTGACATTCTTTCTGTCACCGTGCCGTTGCTTGAGACAATAGGACGGCCGGGGTGGTTGGCTTTGTGGATTTTGGGGAGCAGATAAAAACGGCCTGGGCCAGGTTGAATCGGTCGCATTGCTTTGAGCATATCGGCCGTGATCTTTCCGTTCTTATGGAGCGAGTTTAGTTCGCGGTTTATTTCTGATTGGAATAATTTAGTGGGGTCCTCATCAAGTTCCGCATAGAAGTTCTTGTCCTCAAGTTGCCGGTAACCTTCTCTCAGGTAGTCAGCTTTATCTAGTATTACTACTGCGCCACCCTTATCTGCAGGCTTAATTACCAGATCCGCTCGACGGCCCAGGCACTCCAGTGACTTTCGCTCTTCCGAGGTGAGATTGTTTCGATACCGTTTTGCTTTTGAGCAAGCCGCTATGATGTCCTTTTGTACGGCCGAGATATACATATCTAGGTGTTTGTCCCGCTGCTCAGGCGGCGACCAAGTTTTTTCTGATGAACCGGGGAATGCTGTTCGGCTCGGTTTATGATCGTGAAAGTACTCCCGTAGGCGAAGGTTTCTGGCAAAATTATCCAAATCCTGATATAACTGAAATTCATTAAATTTGCCACTTGCCGGACAGAATGTAAGACCCTTTGAAAGGAGGCTTATTTCGGACGCAGATAACTGTCCAGAAGAAAAATTAATCACACTTGGAAGAGCTGTTTTTACGTTCTGGTTGGCCTTTATCGGTGTCGCCGGTATAGTTGCATGTGTAGTAGTGATTGTCTCAGTTACCCCATCCCGTTCTAGTTTGCGACGCTTGCGCTCTGTTGTCATTGCTGCTTTTTGATTTTCATATTCCACCAATTCATTAAGGTCCTCCTCGCTGAGATCGGCCTGACGCCTCATTGAAAGCTCAGCCTCTTTAATTTCGAGAGATTTGCGTTCACTGTGCTGAATAATTATTTTCATGAGCTGCAGCGATGCATCTTGAAGTGTTTTCTCCCACTTCGCTTGTTCTTCTCGATTTAATGTTGTCATTGCTGGATTTAGTTTTAGAGACAAGCCCTTCGGTACCGAATTAGAATTTAAATATGCAGTCAGCGTCGAATAGTGGAGATCGTACTTCACCCGTTTTTCAATTAACTTCCTAATTTTCTGAAATGAGCGGGAGCGCAGTTTGGGGGAACGGACCATACCTGAACTATTCGGCAGTCAGTTTACTTTCGGCTGCGCTGGTCGTCGGGCGGCTTCAGAATAGCTCCGGAGGTTGTACGTCGTCGTCGGCGATGTTGGGGCAATGACGGGCCTCGGGACCGGTGGCACGGGAGTGCGCGATGAGGAAGAGTCCGCGGGTGCCATGTTTTCGCCAGGCACCGGAGAGCCGGCACCGGCCAGGGCACCGTTCCTGGCCGGCTGTGAAACCAGCGGGTGCCAGCGGCTGGTCCTCGTGGTGAGCAGGCCTCGGTAGTGGAGCGCCAGCATCGCCACGCCTTCGAAGCTGGGGTGAAGGCCGTCAGCGGCAAGGACCCTCCAAGGCGGCATCTCGTGGAAGGCGTGGTCGAGATAGAAGACACCGCGACCCAGTTCCTTCCGATGGCAGAGGCGGCGCACTTGGGCTACGAAACGGGAGGCCTCTCTGTTAAACCAGTGTACGAACTTCTTGTTCGCTCCTCGGCGTCGGCGGTTCGGGGCTCTCGGTAGCGGCAGGCTAACGCAAACTTCCAGGTGTGGTCGCTCCTGGTGGATTCTCTCAACGAGTTCTTTGAAGTCCGCCAGCGCCTGCGCGCAACCATTGTCTGCAATGTCCACAGTTCCCACGTGAATCACCAGCCTCGGCAGTGTCGGTGGCAAACGGTGGAGCAGGCCGAGTAGACGGGAAAAGGAATCCTGACAGTTGTAACTCGTCATGTATGCTAAAATGGTATCGAACAAGTATCTGGGGGAGCGGACCAACCGGAAACCTTTGCATATTCTGTACTTTTGTGCAATTTTGTTGACATGTGCTTTTGTATGTTTTATTTTTTTCCGACTTTTCAGTATTCAATGTATACCTTTCCCACATCTTACCTTTGCCTTTTTATTATTATATTTTTCAACGTTTTATTCGTTTTTATTCTCATTTTCTTCCTTTCTTTCTATATTTTAACCAGCTTGCTTAACTTATTAATTCATTTTTTAAATGGGATAGGCTGACCCGCACTACATTTTTCAACCACAGGCGCCTCGGAGAGCCGCGCTAACAGGGCAGGATTCTTGTACTCACGCCGCCACTTCGACACAGACACGAGGATTAACGTGTAGTTCACAAGGGGCCTCGTGCGCATGCACAATCTGTGCCCCCACACACACGCAACGGGTAAGCGTCAAAAGAACACCGCCCCCCCCCCCCTTCTTTTTTTTTTTTTTTTTTCCTCCCTCTTTAAGTGACCGCAAAAGGCGCGGGATCGGGCTTACTCTGCCACGGATGCACCCCTCGCAGCAAGTAATTGCTGCCACGCAAGCAAAGCAACAATGCTCCCGACGACCTTCAAAGGCGCGCCGCGGAAGCCGCGCTCTGCGTTTTGTTGCGCTTCTGCCATCTCAATTTTTTTTTTTTTTTTTTCCTTCCTCCTCCCATTCTACGGCATCTGCTCTACTCCGCCGAAACGGCGCTTGTTTCCCGTTTCCCCATTCTCTTCTTTGCTTGCTCTAGCGAATGAGCGGAGAGGAACTGTTTGAAACACTATACGTCACCGCTGACAACTTGACCGTTTTATTATTTCCTCTCTTTCCTTCCTTCAACTAAGAGTGCCCACGACGATTTTGGATGTTCGTATAGCGCTGTATTTGCTCATAAGCCCTGACGAAGACCGGTCCTCCGGTCGAAACCGTTGGCAAATAAAATTAAGACAACCGCTTAGTTGTGTCTCTTCTCTTCCCTTATATATATATATATATATATATATATATATATATATATATATATATATATATATATATATATATATATATATATATATATATATATAAACGATTTCCTAATGAGTCACCGCTTTCGAGAAGTATAACGCCCATCCGTGACAGGAATAACCTGGTCAAGTCGGTGTGTCGAGATTGGGAGTTTCCATTACCGGCTCCCCCCCTCCTCGCTCTCGCTTGCATACCGTCTTCATTTCACCCGAGCAGGATGCATCGCCCACAGATAGAGCGTTGCGTTATTATGTGTCATCGGTCACTTACTCCCGCTTTGGTGATTCCTCTGTAGTCCATAGGGCGATGACTCCATGCTCTCGTATGTGCGCCGCTATTGTCGTTGGACTCGGCGTGTATCTATATGGCGATAGCGGTCGAGAATGAATGTATACTCGGCCATGAGTCATATAACCTTATAAAGTCGACGGAGTCAGCCCTTCTCAACTATACATGTCAGTGACACGAGCGCTGCTATACGATGCCCCATGATGACAATAAGACATCTGGGACAGTATACCGCCGCTGTTGTTGCGTCGCCCTAGCAGCTGTTGCTGCGCTTTAAGCAAGAGGATGAGGCGCATGCACGTTCGTTTCTCGAAAAAGGGCGGTTTCCTGCGTCTTTGTTGGCCAGAATAACCGCCGCGCCGCTTGGTCAACAGTAATGGTAAGCATATGCGACTGCGGTTGGCCGCTATCTGGCTTGTATACTGACTTCTGATTCCGTGTCTTTTTTTTAAGAGGGGATACGCACGGAAAGTTAAACCGATGCTGCGAACGGACACTGCATCGTATAACAGTACCGAAGTAATAGATTTCAAAACAGGAGAAAGTGCCTCAGATCAGGCTGGCCGACGTTTCGATAGGGGACCTATCTTTGTCAAAGGCGCCTTGTCATCCCTGGCGTGTTAGTTTTATGGGGTTAGTGATGACGTCATGTCCAGCGGCGGCGTGTCCCATAAAACTAACACGCCAGGGATGACAAGGCGCCTTTGACAAAGATAGGTCCCCTATCGAAACGTCGGCCAGCCTGATCTGAGGCACTTTCTCCTGTTTTGAAATCTATAACGTGTATCCATCCGTCGGCTCCCTTCTTGCCTATAGCAAGGCCCTCATGGGCAAGAGGACAGCGCACTTGTATGTTTTGTCCCTTCGGTGGTCCTTACTGACCGACGCCTGTAACCTCTCTTTCCACGTAAGCTATATGCGGTGCACACACTGTGGAAGCTCTAAACACAGATAAAACCCTTTGCACTTCGAGTACCACGGAGAAATGAATGGGCATGCCTGCTCCGATGCGATGTCCCTGGTCTTAAGTGTCTCTTTTGAAACAGGGCCCGTATTTACAAAAACTTCTTACGCTATATTTGTTCGTGAGAGAAAATTTCAGCCAACACTGATGCTGGATGTATATTATTAGCGAAGCCGTCTCGCCAATGGAGAGAAACACTTACGAATAAAATATTTAGTCAGTTCGGCCCCAGTAGCTGAGCAGGCGCCTATCGCATGGGTTTAACTGTTGGGGCCAGGTAGCGGCAACTCGGCGATAGTGAGCGCACGCGGGAAAGAGTAGCGGCGCTGAAAGGGAACACCTGCGCGCTTCCCGCGAAAGGCGTTTCTGTTTTGTCGCAGCATGCAATGACCGCGTGTCTCTATACCCGTCGGCGACCTATACGGCTCTTTGTTGTTGTGGCTGAACCCGTGCGCGGCCGACGAACTCACGTGGTAAGTACATTCGTTGAGGGCCACTCACCTCACGTGTAGGAAGGAACACCTCCACAAGAAGGCCGCTAAGACGCGACGTGATACGAGCCATTGTATGAGTTAGATGAACGGTGCGGGCCTCGGCTTGTAAACACCGTCTCTCTGGGCACCTTGAGTGCGCCAATTTCGTGGTGTCTCACGTAATGCGTTGTTCTGTATTTTTTTTCGTGCGTCGATGTGTACCTGCCACGTAATGAGCACTTGGGCGACGCAGTGTGCAGGCACGTCCCTGTTGTTGACGTTCCTTGCCTTGTTCGTTTTTGAACGCCGACACTCGATATCAACGAACGAGCGTACAGTTTGGCTCTTGTCGATATTTAGCCGACGCGACTTGAGTTTTGATCCTCGCGTTTAAAGAGTTCAATGACCTTATCTTAGTAATGCCGATAGAACCTCCTCATACTTCACGAGTGCACTCTTCTTCACTGCACACTCGCTTGTCATGTGGTCCAAGTGAAGACAGAGTTCTAGCTGTACACGCTGGGCCTTGACGTTTATGCGTGTTTATATCACGAAACCAGAGTTTACATTTTCCAGTGGTCGTAGCGCGAGCACGTATCACCAGTTGCAGAAATGACTAATGGAAACAACTTTATTGGAATGGAATGGAAACAACTTTATTGTAGAAATGACTAGGCTGCCATTAGTTGGACCAACTGCGTCGCAGAATCCAATTACGAAAGTTATCTATTATTAGTTAAAGACAGTGCGAAGTAGACACGGACAAGAATGCACACAGTACTAGCGCTGCACACAGGACAGCGCTAGTCCTGTGTGCATTCTTGTCCGTGTCTACTTCGAGCTGTTTTTAACTATGGATACGTAGCAACTGGCCCGCATACACTCGCTTTTAAGTTACCTGTTCTTGTCCCAAACGTAAATCAAAGGCATTTCTTAACGAATCAGAATACAAAAGATTGTGATAACTTATGCACCGGCTATAGGTTGTAAACGATCGTGTATACACGAGCGTTTTCGCATTCCGCCCCCAATACGAATGCACTCGCCACAGTCGGCATCGCATCCTTGACATCGAACTCAGCAGCGCGACACCTTTGAGCTGGCTGGCAGATAAATTTGGTAAATAAGGAGCGTGGCTCATTTACGTTGTTCAACAGACGCGGTGTATATATACTGGCTTAATTCACGGCGTTTTCCTCACAGCAGTGGCTCAGCGATTATATGGTGTTGCGCTGCTCACGAAGTCGCGTGTGCGATTGCCGTCATGGCGTCAGCCACATTTCAGTGGAGTCTGGTGCAAAAAAAAAAGAAAAAAAAAAGCTCGTGCACTCATATTTAAATGCACATAAAGCAACCCCACGTGCTCAGCATTAATCTGGAGTTTTCAGTGCCCAAGCAGACATGTAGCTTAGTTAAAAGGTAAAACATGGTTTAGTAATATTCAGACATTTCCTTTGCTTTTTGCGCATTTTTGAAAGCTGAGGGTGACAGCGAGAGACTTCATTAAATGAAAAAGATATCGGCGAAAGAAAGAGCCAAATAATAGCGGAACCGAGTGGCGATACTCTGGCGTCGGTGTTGCACCCAGGATTTTGTGGACGATTCAAAGCTACTGCTTTTTCGCGGGTACAAACGTACACCTGCCGCGGCAATATGTTGCGACACTATAATCCTCAACGCTAAAGGAAATCGAAACCAAGCCTAAAAAGCCGCCAGATCCCACGCATTGTGGGAATCGATGTAATGCGAAGCAGCCAGCAAAGAGCTGCATACATCGTCTTGTCTGTCCACTCATGTTATTTATGTTCGTTACACAGTAACGTCGCTCAATACCAATTTCGGGGAAGACCAAGCTAGCGAAACGGCCGCCAGCGCACCATGAGCGTGGCACGTAAGTCATGCTGTACATGACATGGGTGTCATGATTTTCATGTTGACTAGTGTTATTTATGTTCGTCACACAGTCACGTCGCGCAATACCAATTTCGGGGTAGACCAAGCTAGCGAAACGGCCGCCAGCGCACTATGATCGTGGCACTTAAGTCATGCTGTACATGACATGCGTGTCATGATTTTAATATTAACTAGTGTTATTTATGTTCGTCACACAGTCACGTCGCAAAATACAAATTTTGGTGTATATCAAGCTAGCGAAACGGCCGCCAGCGCACCATGAGCGTGGCACGTAAGTCATGCTTTAAATGACATGCGTGTCATGATTTTCATGTTGACTCGTGTTATTTATGTTCGTCACACAGTCACGTCGAGCAATACCAATTTCGGGGTAGATCAAGCTAGCGAAACGGCCGCCAGCGCACTATGATCGTGGCACGTAAATCATGCTGTACATGACATGCGTGTCATGATTTTCATATTAGCTAGTGTTGTTTATGTTCGTCACACAGTCACGTCGCAAGATACCAATTTTGGTGTGATCAAGCTAGCGAAACGGCCGCCAGCGTACCATGAGCGCGGCACGTAAGTCATGCTGTACATGACATGCTTGTCATGATTTTCATGTTAAGTCGTGGTATTTATGTTCGTCACACAGTCACGTCACGCAATACCAATTCCGGGGTAGACAAAGCTAGCGAAACGGTCGCCAGCGCACCATGAGCGTGGCACGTAAGTCATGCTGTACATGACATGCTTATCATGATTTTCTTGTTAAGTCTTGTTATTTATGTTCGTGACACAGTCACGTCGCGCAATACCAATTTTTGTGTATATCAAGCTAGCGAACGGCCGCCAACGCACCATGAGCGCAGCACGTAAGTCTGCTGTACATGACATGCGTGTCATGATTTTCATGTTGACTCGTGTTATTTATGTTCGTCACACAGTCACGTCGCGCAATACCAATTTTGGGGTAGATCAAGCTAGCGAAACTAGAAAGGGAGATAGAAAGGGAGAAGCTACAGCATCATCAAGTTCGGCTCCGGGTGCGGTAGAACGACGAGAGCGCGATCGCATGCTTCGATGCACCGAAATTAAATACCGTGCGAACTGTATACGTTACGAAGCTTAGCGACAGCTCAACCGGCGCGGAATGCAAGGCTTCACGCGCGATCCCCAGCCAAGTTAATTTCATAGTTCTTTCAAATCGACGCAGTCGAATGCGTTGCAGGGAACGGAGGAGGAAGCCCGTTGTCGCTGACGGACGTCACTAGACCGCTCATTCGGAGGTCTGGTTACGGTGACTGAGAATGCACCATGAGCGGCTGACAGCACGGGTCACGCTCACGGTGCTCTGGGTGTCCGCAGCGAAGGCTGTACGTCGGATCCCCTTGATGAAACGACAGCGTCGCATTTACCATGTATACGACTCTGGCGTTATATATATAGCGCGTCTCGACAGACCGTGATATATCGCAGGTATGGCTATAGATGGCCGACAGAAAATGCGTGAATTGCTAGCGTGGACCGTCGGGCTAGTTGGTGCGATATTTCAATGATGAAGAGCGGAGAATTGCCGATGAATAAGTACGCCGATGAAGAGAACACAGGTACTGGCAAGAAAGGCGCTCAACGTGCGACTGAATTTCATTTCTGCACGAAATTCCTTCAGGTGTATACACGCACGCGCAAGGGCCAGAACGCCTTTGATCACAACGCGCGAAACATTAAGGGAAGGGGTTGACCATGACAGCAATAATATTTCGACAGGTGGACAAAACAAGCCTTATCCAGACAGCTGCAGATGCGTTGTTTAGACAGAGTGATTTAAACCTAGTTTAAAACGTGTCGTATGGTGTGAACAGTGACACGATAAAACTGCAAGACACTATAGTGGCGGAGGGTGACGTATTAAGTTGAACTCCCAAGCCAAGAACTAGTCACAGGAGTACGGAAAGCATTCTCACAGAAATATACTGAGTTCTTCCTTCTCTGAGAATAAGTAAAAGAAGTGCAATAAATAAGAGACGGGGCGAGTTGATGAGTCGGCGATGTACTCTGCAGCCGTGCGTGCGTCTCGTAAAGCGACATTTTCTGTAAGCTCTAAGGGGAAAAAAAGAAGTCATTTGACTCCTTTCGGAGAAGAGAGAGAGTACAGTGTTATCCAAAAAGAGTTGACGTGTCTCTTTAAAGAAAGTCATATGCGTGGCAAGTCAGGACTCCCAGAAAGGAGTCGCACATACTCTTTTTTTTTTCTTATAGTATACGACTTTGTGAATCCACCAAGGTTTGTTGGGCTTATGAAACGAAAACGAATGAATCATTCTTTCGACGTCTGTAGTGACACTTCGTTTCTTTCATTTGCTGTGTGTGTGTGTGTGCGTGTGCGTGTGCGTGTGCGTGTGTGTGTGTGTGTGCGTGTGTGCGTGTGTGTGTGTGTGTGTGTGTGTGTGTGTGTGTGTGTGTGTGTGTGTGTGTGTGTGTGTGTGTGTGTGTGTGTGTGTGTGTGTGTGTGTGTGTGTGACAAAATATATAGTTCGCATATAGTGTGGCCTTCCCCATCGCTGCCACCTAGCTCCGTCAGTCATTTCCATTCATTCCTGATTCTATACACTGACGCCACTACGCAGTGCCTACGCAATACTACACAATACATGACTGACACAGTGTATAGTTGGTATTGTCTCTTGCCTGTACATTGATAAGCTCTCTACGTCGACTATATATAGTAGGCTACGGTCTACGTTGTCATTCGCACGGCTACGTTATAGCGATATTTTGTATTCCATTATGGCACGGGCATTTTCTTTTCTTTGTGGGCAGCAGCTTCTCCCCTGTGAGTACAGCAGTCACAGAAGAGAGATGAATTTATATGAAGCGGCGTTTCTTGCCACATTACAGCGCACGAAAGGCCACTGGTGAAGCAACATGATTGCGTCAATCCGTCTGTCTATCTCTCGACGAGAAAGCACTTCATCGCCGTCATCCCTTTGTGTCATGCCTGCAGAGTCAGGCTAAGAATGTGATATGAGTAAAGTGGGTCATAAACTCACGAAACGTAAAAGTTGAACAAAAGCACCTCTTCGTCCTTGCCGTTGTGCAAGTTCTTCGTCTTTCCGTATTGTGACGCACACTGCTGGAGCGAGAAATGCGCTAGCGATCGTTTTGTTTCCGTAGTCAGTGCCTAAAGCAATGCCTTCTCTTGTAAGCTCGTTAAACAAAAACCGCGCGGCGTACCTGACCTTTCCTTTTCTTGGCTTGACCTCTCAGGCTTCTAGGCATCTCCTGATGGTTCAAGATGTCTTTCTCGCAACGTTTTTCGGCGTGCGCGATACAGTTTCAGCATATGAAAAGAGAGCGTCGCTGTCAAGCTAGAGAAAAAGCGTGAATGGAAAGCTTTACTGCTAAAACTACGTCATTTTCATTTTTCACCTAATTTTCAGTCGCAAAAGCTCTGACGTCTTTGTCGTGACGTCTTTTCATACTGCTTCCTGTTTTCCTTGCGCCGCATTTGCTGCGTCCAGAGATGCTTATAGCGGCGTCAAAAATGAGATAACTTTCTTTAATTGTCCTCCACAGGCGTCCTTCTCGTCGCCCGCGCTCTTCTTTCCTCGCATAATTTCATCCCGCCTTGTGTCGCCTGTGCACGCCCCGTGTCGTGCACAAGGTGCCGCGTTGTGTTCTTCGGACGCGTCGCGTAATTGCCCGGCCGCACCGAGCAGGCGCAGTACGTTTGCGGGCACGTGCGTCACAGATATGGTGGCCTCTTTTTATTTCCAAACTAATGAGTGCCGCCTGCTCGGGGACGACACTGCCGGCCTGTCCGGACACGAATCACTGGCTTCGCGACGAGGCGGCGTGGGTGCAGTGACAAAATCCTGCTGGAAGACTGTCGGGGACAGCGCATATTGCCTGAGCCTCTTGTTCTGTGTGCATACAGCAATGAGTGAGAGGGAGCGTGCATTAACATTGCCATTGAAGAGCGCCTCACATGTGTTCTTGGCCATCTTTTGTGCTGAGATTTCCGGCGTTGATTTCTCCGTTTATCTTCCTGCGGACGATGGCGGTGGGAGGATGGCTACCCCGCTACCGCAGGTCAGGTATACCGAACGGTTGCTTACCCTGTCTGACTTCCATGTTTTCCCCTTTCGTTTGCTGTCTCTCTCTATGTTCGTTATGCTGTGCAAAAGATGACAAATAATTGAACCCCGTTGAGTTGAACGCAGTTGGGCGCCTTTGCGTCGTTTCGTTGCGTACCAAGTCATTGCTTTCTTTAAAAGACAGGTATTAAAGATGAAAACGTGGCAGTACTGCTGCTGCTTCCATATTCCGCTACTCGTTGAAGTTCTTTTTTCCTTAGCAGGCTTATTCTTCTATTTTTCATAGCTTTAATCGTCCTTATAGCGTTTTTTCCTTAGTCAAGTTGTAGTATTCACATAGTGAAGTTGTAGCATGTGTGGGGTCTGCTTGTACGTTAGTTTTTTTTTTTTTTTTTTATGGATTTAGAAGCGGAATGGAGGAACACGCGGCCAGCATTTGCAACCGGTATCCGCCACTTGACAGCATATACTATCCTTACGTATTCCAGCTCCAACTTTTCTTATGACGTGTTTCTCTATGCGAGTTGCGACGGTTCAGTAATTACTGCCATTGAGCATAGGTGGCGTTATCGTCGTGCTTGGTTATTCGCGTTCAGAACATCGCCTTTCGTCTTTTTATGACGTATCTCTCGGCGCGCATTATTTCATACGTAGATCTTTCACATCTGTTAATCTTAGACTGTATCGCGGCTTCCGTGAGTGTGTTAGCAATTCTGTACGCTCAGTGTGTAAATATGTGGGGACTCATTGTGGTGCGACCTGTCCGTGTTCGTGTTTTGGACTGCATGCACTAAAGGTTTTCGAAGCGATGACCGAACTGTATACTTGTTCCGTAAATGGCAAATGGCGACGATGAAGACAACGACCGACCTGCTCGACCGAGAACGCGTGCACGATCTAGAGAAGAAGTCGTTCTTGCGGGCTTTTGGTCTCAGATCTGCTGCTCGAGTACGACGGAGTACTTCTTGTACTTCTAGCACTAAATCCTCTGCACTCAGTGAACCGCGACATGATATAGTATATATTATTGCAACTATTGTGTGTAAAGGAGTAGCCGTCGCACTTACAGGAGGACTACACCTCTCTCTTTTATTTTAATTTCAATAGTAATAACAAACCTCAGAAAAGGTAAGCGTGGAGCTGGCGCATTCCTGTCACACCGGAGGATTATTTATAGGTGCTCGACCACTTCGATGTAAACGGATAGCGTCCTCGGCTGGGGAAACTGAGGAAGGGCGTATACGCCGCGGCACGGGCCTGTGGAGACGCGAGACATTGCTTTCCATGTTAGCCTAACCACCGTGGTTGCTTGCTTGTGCTTGCGGGAGGTCTAGCAGCACGGATAACTGCTAACGCTGTTTTGACGTGCCGGGCAATTTTATCCTAGCTATAATAAGTTTATGACCATTCGAAATTATTATAAAGCAGAGAAATCTAGACACCAAATTCAGAAAGCTTTTCATTCGTATGAGTGGTATCTGCCATTGGTCAGTTGTCCTTCGCTAATAATACCTCCACGCAGCGTCGAAATTGCCTCAAGTTTACGTTTTTGCGGACAATTCTAGCGCTGTAGCCTTTTTTAAGTACGAGGCGGAATGCATCTACACAAGAGATTTTCTTTGTATTATTGCCTCCTTGAGACAATTTGCTATGACGCATGCAACTTTTGTTTGAAGCTGTTGCGCTACGAACTTGTGCAACAGCCCGATGCGCATGCCGAGCCTTCGAATGCGGGTTCACTCAAGAGGGCGCGTCTACTTTTCATGACCGAGACAGGAAGGGGAAAAAGTGTTACGTCACGAAGCAACCGTGACGAGACGCTTGAAACGGCCGCGCGGCAGCCGTGAAACTTTCATTTTTCACGTGGCCATCCCCTCTCCACTTCCTTCCTGTGCCGCCATTTTTCCTGCGCGCGCGTTGTGCAAGGTTGCCTATTGCCCGTTTTTTGCAGCTCAGAGGTATACATATATGACTAGGGCAAGTTAAATCGCGTGGCGTGATAGCACGGCGTCCAGCCATCCTACGCCTTCGCTGACTGTTCATTTGGAGCCACCGAAAGAGTTTACCCGTTCGTCCCGGCGCGAGGTACGAAATCATAACGGTTGTACATACCTGGTGGGCGTCCGAAAGTTTCGGGCGTGTACACCTCCGCGGCGCTGAAGTCCTTGGCGCGCGGGGAAGGCCACACAGCCGTCGTGTAGGCGACCATGTCGCGGCAACGTCTCGGGTGATCAAATTCAAAACGTTGCTCGCGTGGCAGCTGCTGCGCGAACTCAAGCGCTCTTCCCCGCGGCGAAGCGCACTGGTCAGCGCTGTTGCTGCGAAAAGTTCTAGCAGTCGCCGGGCTATTTGTGTCAGCATAAGGGGCCGCGCGATTGGGCGCATACTTTTGTTTATCTATTTGTTATCGGGAATACTCACTGCGGTGGCTGGTGACTATGGCTGCCGAACAACGCCTGGTCTCAAGTTCAAACCTCGGGAGGCGCATTTGCTGTAGAGGTGGAATGCAGAACGAACAAACACAAATGAAGAATAAAACATAACTGAAAAAAAAAGGAGAAAGATAGCTTGCTGAGCTGGGCTGGCTGATGCATGTTTTGAAAGGACTCGAACAGCGCTAAAAACGAATATTGGCGCTCATCGATGTGGAGAAAATTAATCCTCGATCTTCCGCTTATCGCGTTTAGCTTGAACGTTAAACTCCATCAGCCAGTCAGTTACCTGCAAAGTTCTCAGTAAATAAATAAATAAATAGATAAATGAATAAATAAATAAGTAAATAAATAAATAAAGTTACAGAGATACACGGAGCAGACTGGCGTGGCAAGCGAGGCCGCAGGGTGTCTGGGCACAGCGTGTCATGGCGCGTCTACTGTGTATACGTCCATGTCACGGGACATTGTCACATAACGTCATCACTTGACCATGTGACCTTGCAACTTAAGGCTCTTGGTCACGTGATTGTCACATGACGTGATCGTGCTGGAGTTGGGCCGAGTCAAATTTTGGAGTGGGCCTGCTCGGTTCTTTAACATGGGTCAAATCTTTTCGAATTGGGCAAAATCAGCTTTTTGGGTGCGGACTAACCGAATTCTCGGGTTGGGCCATGTCAATTTTGGGAGTACTCCAGGTTGGCTTTGAACGCGAGTATCAATTTTCGAACAGGGCAATTTTTTTTATTTTTTTAGGGGGGGGGGGGGGCAAGTCGGTTCTCATTGACATTGAAATTGGACGTCATCACTTGGTCACATGGGTTATGTCACCGTCGGATATTAACGCCGGATGCTCGCCGGATTTCCCGCTTCATGTGGCACATAATGCCTTCGCATTATTAAATCAGTCAAACGGGTAATTCTGGCTGGAAAGGCTCCTTGATTGGCCCGTTATTTTGTGCTGCTCCGGGCTCGAGTTTTCCGAATGCATAGGTTCGTTCTGAGACATAACTTATTTTGGGGGCGCAAAGCCACTGTGTTCAGGTGCCTCATAAGAATTTAAGAGGCCTCTAAGGAGTTCGAGCTGGTGTTAACTGGGACCAGCGTTACTCCTTTTTTTCGACAGCGACTGCGCGTCGTTGCACCCGCTCTGAGTAACCGTCCGCATGAGCCCGTTGGCCGCCGCGGGCCATTCGGCCTTGAACGCTGGCGGAGAAGGGGATGAAGCGACCGACACCACGCGGCGGCGTGCATAGCTCCCAACGGAGACAAGCCTTCGACTGGCGTTAGACTGCGGGCCGGTGCTTTCCCCGGCGAGAGTGATTTTCACGCCAGTCGATAGGCCCCGCTCGACCGGATCGTCTCGTTCGTGAACTTCGAGCGCCGGAACGTCTGCCGTCCTGTGCGTACACTGGCGTTTGTCGCTTGAAGCGCCATTTTTACAGCAGCAAGTGGTCTCTCCGAAGAAGCGAGAATAGTGATTTTGTCCTTTCGAGGCGTGACGATTTCGTATGGCAAAGCTGGGATGCTGGAACGCGACAGTATGGTCAAGAGCTTTCTAAAACTGTACGCCGTACCACCGATGTGACAGCCTTCGTTTGTGTTCGTGTGTTCGTATATTTGTACTCTTGACTGTTAGCTCTTTGGCTTGTGTCTCCGTTAACTCTGTTTACCGTGTTTTGTGCGCATGTTTCTCAACGTCACATTGTCGCGAATATTCTGAAAGAAAGAAGTGGAGAGACAAACGTTCTGACTAAGCGCAAACACGTGTTTGGCTTTCCTGGAAATCGCTGCCGCGACGCGTCGAGCCGCAGCAAGCATCGTTTGGAAGTGCCGATTGCCGAGAATATTGGAAGCGATTTGTGTTCTGAAAATCAGCATCTATTGCTCGTTTTACTAGGGAGGAAAGCCAATTCGTATCTGCTGTATACCACTGCTGCTCCATTTCGTGTTCTCAAGCCGCAGCACGAACCGCATCTGCTAAAACTGCCCAAGTACCGATAGAGGCTGATAGCGTGTTTGGCGGACGATTTATTTGGTTTAGTGTTTGTGAAGCGTTGCCTCTGAACTGTGGTCCGCACTGTGGCTATCAGTCGTTATCTTGCAGTGCCAAGCGCCATCTCGAACGTTGTGCACCATGGAGAGCACCTCCTGTGAGAAAAATAGCTTGGTGGACGCCCTGACCGTCGTGGAAATGCGCGCAGCGCTGGAGCAGTATCGAGCCGAGCTGACGGAGAAGGATCGAGTGATTGCCGACCTCAGGTCTCGCCTGAAGCTCCAAGAAGGCGTCAATCGCGAGCTTGAACTTCAGTTAGGCAGGTTTCACGACGTGTTGAAGCCCCTCACGGTGCAACTGACGCACAACCTCCAGTTGTCGGCTGGTCGCCGCGAGCAGTATGCGCTGCCCACGGGAAGTGCGCGATTAAAGCGTCTCGCCATCTCGGCAGAACCCGTGGACGTGCTTCTCCAGTACACGCCGACCAAGAAGGTGCCTAAGAACGACGTGTGAGTATATGCACCACATTGTCCCGTCGTGGTCGCGGTCAGTCGGCGAAAAATTGCTCATAGCAATTTATACGCTGACTAGTTGCGCTCACGATGCAGATAACGCGCCACACCCTTGTCACGTTGTAAGCGTTTGTACAAAAGCTTCTTTCTTTTTTTTCTTTTTTTTATGGTTGAGGGGGGGGGGGGGGCTTCGTCACGCATCTCAAGCATGTTACTGTTGGCTCAGTCCTTGTAGGTTTTTGCGGTCTCCTTATACGTGATGGACGGAGCAATGACATTGGCATTCATTTATAAAGGGCAGTGAGTTTTTTTTTTTTTTTTTTACTATTGAAGAACCACGGTTGCAGCAAGCATCTCGTGGCTCTCGACGTCTCACCTATTTGATGGCTTTGTTGGCGTACATCCTAACATTAATACAGCAAGTGTCAAATCCCTGCGGTGCTTCTCAAGAAGCGTACAGACAGTGCAGGAACGGCCTCTTTCCTATTGTGAGTGAGGGTACCCGCGACCAGTTATACGTACCGCGAAATCTCAGGATATGCCCAGCCCCCGAATGATAACCCACCCCAGGTATCGTCGCGATTTTCCGGTTTTTGAAAAACACCGATAGAAAACATACGGCTGATAACCGACCGAGCTCGGGAATTAAAACGACTCCAGCCAATATCTGTAGGTGCGGCGAAATTGGGGCCCGAACCGGGATATTCTCCGGCACCGTTCGTCCTGACACCGCTCGTACAATTCACGAGACCGACGCCGCCTGGCGGTCTTGTGGATTCGGCGGTCCCCCCCTTCTTGCCAACGACGTCGAACACCGTGTGTGAGGAGGTTGTCGACATTTTGTTTGATATCGAGAGCGAGTGTCTGTTCTGTTCTGTTCTGTTCTAACTGTTTTGCTGTGGAGATGTTGAGGACCATATTTCCTCGGCTAGTCCATATCACGAAGTTATGCAGCGAAAAAAAAAAAGAATAATACTGAACGGTACCTAAACATGAACAATCCGCACACTGAAATCACTTGTGTCAGTTCCATGGTTATGACGAAGAATGAATTCAGTGCTATTAAACGCGTGTTCTTTCTTTGGCTGCTCTGCATTTTCAACTTTTTTTTTTTTTTTTACTGCGCACCAAAAGTTAACCAACCTCATATTTTCCCTCGATTTTAAGTGGGCTATCTCTCGAGATTTTACGGTACACACTTCGTTGCCTGCGTAGTTTCGGCAAAATCTGAGGACGCGTTCAATTTTACACGTAGCTTCATACGTCACTAACAAGCCTGATCAACTTTCGCCGTTATTCGCTGTCGTTCCTCCTCAACTGACGACACACGAGCAGCCACAGAGCACAAGGCTGCTTGGTTATGCGACTTTCCGCATGCCACGCAACTCTCGAGGTTGTTGGTCTCGCGGAACGACAACATGTCCGCTACGCGAGCTGCTGTACTCTCGTGTTTACTTGGCATGAAAAAATAGAACGCGTTTCGCCTCGAGGCGATGGCGACCTCTCGCGCGCGAGCATTTTTGGCACGAGACCCGGCTTTGCGTGGCTCGCGCTTCGCCGCGGTCGCGCTGCCAAAGCACGGACCTTGTCGCGACAACTCTGTACGCTGCGGGGATCACCGTATGCGAGATTCCTCGAGAAAATTTCGCCGTAATTGAAAGCGGTTAAACCAAGTTTGTCGAGCGATAGCTCGGTTTTGTTTGCTTTTGGAAAGGACAAGATCATTGATTTGTAGAGATTTAAATTTATTGCATGTATTGGCAAGCGCGACGAGAAGTCTGCACGCTTCGACTACACGCCACGACAAGAGATCCAACATGTTGCACTACAAGACAACACACAGACGTTGCTCGACGCGATCCCGCAGTGAACTTGTATGCAGCCAGCGCCTCTAGCGGCGGCGGCACAAAAGACACGCCTTGAGCTGCTGTTCGTTTTCTCGAACGCGCCGCCGTAGTGTTCGCTAAAAGTCTTTCGCCGGCGTTGACCTTGGCTGAGCTTGAAGGTCAAACGCATGCACAAAGGCGTTTTCTGGGTTTACACCGGGAGGAATAGCGCTATCGCTCGAAGCCGAATGTATGAACCTGGCGGCTTTCACGAGGTCCGACGGCAAGAAATGCAGGGAAACTAGACGGTATGCGTCAGAGGTGACAACTATGTCATTATTGTAATGACCACGCCGTTATGCTTACTACTATACTATTTGATCCTCAGAAAGAAAAATGTACGAATACCTAACCCACTTTCGTAGGGACGTAGCAAAGGGAAAACTTAGGCGAAGCTTCTCCTATAATCCGCACAAGGCTTGAAACAGCGAAACTGGGCGATTCTGAAGAGTAATCTGGTTGCTTCTAGGTTGTTTCTATAGGTCTTAGCTAGATAATGTAGGTTGTTTCTAGGTTGCTTCTAGGTCGTAGCTAGGCTTTAGCTAGGTGATGCTAGGTTGTTTCTACGTTGATTCTCAGCGCATAGAGGTTCGAGCTAAACCACAGAGAGTCACAGACACGACACGGATGTCCAAACTCCAGAGACAGAACCTTGCGCTGAAACCAAGCGTTCGCACCTCTCAGATCTACGGACTCGTCGTTGGCGTAGGTCTTCCATCGCTTCGGGGTCTTCTCGCAGCCGCCGTTGCCTTTCCCGTTCCCTAGTATTCTCTCCTTGTACGTATTGGGGGGTCTTCGACTCGCCGTCGCTTCGCAACCATTTGTTTGGCTAACTGTTGCCTTCTTCCTTTTTAGTGGAAGTTGTGTGTACTGGGATTTACCCAATTTCTGTGGCGCATACCCGTTTATGATGATAATAGTTTTTTTGATACGGGGTGAACAAGGAACGATTTGCTATATAGCTTCGCTGTTAAAAACACTTTTTTTATCGCTGGAAGTCTCACACAGCTACACCGCATTCCAAAACGAACTTACTTCGAAGGTACTTGGCATGCGAAAACCATAACATTTTGCGCCGCTCACAGCACCACGTGTAAAGATTGTGTGTAATTATTTCACATATGAAAAGCATACACACATACAGACAGAGAGAGAGAAAGAAAAAAGATTATTCTTCGTCACTAAATCGCACGAAGCCGGGCCCTCGCTGTCGCCGCTAACGGCCATCAGAATCCTTAAAAAATGCAACTCCCAAGAGTCAAGGCGAGTTCTCTGCTATCTCGATGTTGGATTCAATGTGTTGAACAGTGAGTTTGGATTCCCGTCGCGCACAGTCGTGCACAGAATGTTCCGAGTCCGTGCAGGGAGAGAGAGATAATAAAATGAGAGAAAGGCAGGGAGGTCAACCAGACTTGCAGCATCCGGTTTGCTACCCTACACTAAGGGCAGTGGGAAAGGGGACGAAAGATGGAAAGCGAAGAGAAGAGCAGGCGGGCGAAAAAAAAAAAAGAAACGAATAAACAAAAGGAAGGTGTAAAGCGGGAGTACTATAGCCTGTTCGATAGGCCACTCCTACGCAAAAAGTTCAGTGAGGCCTTAATTGATTTCCGGTGCGACGACAGTTCGGGTCGGCATTCTAGCACTGACTGCTCCGACAGGGGTCTGTCGTCAAGGCGGGCCAACACAGCCGCTAGCGGCAGTGTGTGCGCGCTGTAGCGAGGACATCGACAAAGAACCTGGTCTATAGTTTCTTTGCTGCCGCAATGGTTGCAAGCAGCACATCTTCCATGCCGATTCGGAAGGCAAGAGATTTGGTGAAAGCGACACCAAGCCACAGTCGGCAAAGCACCGTTGTCTCGAGTCGAGAGACTCCGGACGGAGGCCGAAGTCGACGAGACGGGTCCAGTCGGTGCAGTCGTGTGCGCTGTAAACTTTGCGTGCTCCACAAGGATTTTCTGTCTTCATGAGCACGCTCGCGAATTTTTCATGGCAGCATCTGTTCTTGAGAATGGGATTGAATCTTGAATACTGTCTTTGTGTGAGATCGAGCGGCTGCATCAGCATGTGCGTTGCCCATTATGCTGCAGTGACTTGGGAGCCACCGAAGCGTGATGTCCTTGCACGAAGAGGTGTTGGAACAGCTCTCTAATTTCAGACACTAGTTGTTTGTGAGGTCCCCGGCGTAAGGCGAATATCAAGCACTATAGAGCTGCCTTGGAGTGCGTGAACATGCTCCATTTCTTCTGTGGTTGATCGTGAATTACTCAATGTATTTGCTACACGGACTCTGTTCGCACTAGACAGCTGCGGAACTTACTGCTCTGCGTACCGAGTCCGTGTAGCAAATACATTGAGCTGTGCGCTGCAGTGTGTTTCCTGCTGCTTTAGCTATCACCCATAATTCACCGTTAGTCGGGATCGTGAGGCGGACAGGAGTGGACAGGATAACCTGTTATTTATGCTTAGTGGTGGCTATTTCTTGCCTTGTCACGTCTTCAATTCGCTATCTGTAAATCGAGAGACTGAGGGTATGGGAATACCTTGACGGTGTTTGGTGTGGTAATTGATACGGAATCTTGGTCGTTCAGAGTTTCCTTCTGACGTCATAGCGAGGTGTGTGCTTTGAGACTGATCTCTGTGTATTTTGTGCGGGGGCGAAATTTTAATGATGGCGCAAAAGATATGGCGACCAACACTTCAATGGGAGATAGGCTCTGTTCTTAGTTGTAGCGGTGCTGGTCATAGGTTTCCGCGATTGTGTTGTGTATTACGGTGAGGTGATCCAGGCCGGCGTTGACGGGAACGCCTGAGTCTTCCTTGGCACCCTTGCGAAAAATAGTGTTCAGCTCCTCATTTTGTTTGCGTCTGAGAGAGAGAGTGAACGGTGAAAGGTTGGCTACTACTACGCATTGAAGGAAGAACAAAGAGCATAGAAGATGAGATCATAAGAGGTAAATAGGAGGAATGTGCCTGACAACGGTTACAGGCTTTTTGTACGCTTAGGATGCTAAAAGAACACAGTAGTGTATTTAAAAGAACACAGTAATGTACTTAAAGCAACTTGGGGCCGTCAAATTTTGCTTGTTGACTGCGTTTTGGTATCTCAGCTATGTATGTCGTATGAATGCATTATGTTGGGCCTCAGGCGCACTCAAGCTACAGTTTTGTAGCTTTTTGTCTGTGGTCCTTTCCCCCCCTGTTTTGCTTGGGAAAAATAAAGACTTTATTTATTAATTTATTAATAGGGCCAGGGTCCAAGCATGCTGTTTTACGTACTGGTATGGTTGTCAGGCTTTGAGCGTAACGCGGAGCGCCTTTCTTTTGTTTACTGAAACGAGGACAATCACACAAATGGTGCGCAAAGTGTTTTTGCACCCGCGAACTTCAGTCTGAACTTCCGGTCAGTCATTCCGATGACAAAGGAGTAAGCATTTGTGAATGATGCTATTCGTAAAAGGTGTGCCTTTTGCACGGCTTATCACTGCGACTCCCCTATCCTCTTTCAATTCTCCTTTCAGTCGTGCAGGTCAGTAAACCAGACTTCTTTTGCTTCTCTCATGTCATTTTCCTCCGAGATCCGTGTGATCTATATGGTATCTGAGATGCGGAAAGAGTATAGAGCATCTCGTATGCATTAGCAGCGTATTTGCTTCGTGGAGGCCGCTCCACCATAGATCACCTCCTCAAATAGGTCTGCAGCAAAAATAAGGCACCCACGTTCTCGCAGTGTTATGCCAACGGCGTCTATCCCGGCGACGTCATGTGCCCGCCTATCACATAGCCTCCGCATTGATTCCCCGGAAGTTGGAGTTTCGTTTGACGTGTAGTGCGCCTTTCATGGCGGCATCGCCACGCAGGCATCTCTATAGTACACATCCGGCGAGGCAACTTTGGGTGTCATGACGAGTGTATCGTGATGCTGCCATATACAGCGCCTCTGTATTCTTTATGCAGCCTCCCCCCGCTCTTCTGGCAGCGCTGCGACGACGCAAAAGCGTGGTTGTTACCTTTGCACGACAAAATGTATTAGGCAACCCAAAGAAAATCATTGCACTGTAGTAATCCTATGCATGGCAGCTTCCCTGGACGGTCACCTGCCACGGTGGTCTATTGGTTATGGTGCTCGACTGCTGACCCGCGGGTCGCGGAATCGAATCCCGGCCGCGGCGCGTCCGCATTTTCGATGCAGGCGAAAATGCTTGAGGCCTGTGTAATTTGATTTAGGTGCACGATAAAGAACACCCGATGGTCCAAATTTCCGGAGCCCTGCACTACGGCGTCTCTCATAATCAAATCGTGGTTTTGGGGCGTTAAACCCAAACAATTATTATCACTCGAACGGTTGGGGATTGCAGCCAATTGCGCGCTTCGTGTGGAAGTTCTGCATCCGCGCGTCGTTCAAGGCAAACAATACCGCACTTGCATGGGAAAAGAACGCGTTCACTCGATCCGTGCAGCTCATCTCCCCGCGTCGGGGCGAAGTCTGAGCGCAGTGTACATGCTTGGAACTTTCCACTCAGCGAGCGGGTCTCGCTGGCTTCCCATGAACTGTTTTTCTTGCGAAGTGGAAAGCACAGTGATTTTGGCACGTAAAACCCCAGATTTTCAATATATTTTTTACGTAAACGTCTCTTTCTTTCTCCCTCTCATACTCTTAATGCATCTACTTAAAGGGATTTCTGTTTTCTCTTTTTTCCCCCATTTTAACTAGAACTACTGCGCGCGAATACATGCATGTCCGATGAGGCTCGTATGCAGTGACGACTGGAGGGTCATCTCGCGCAGCTGCATGCATGGGTGGAGAGAGTTGGGCGAAACCTTCAGCTGTTCTGCAGAGCTATACCGTAACGCGATGTGTACAGGTGCGGCCACTTGCGCGCCCGAGTGTCAACGCTCTTCGGCCTTGCTGTTTTCCAACAACGGCGTTAAGCACAATGGCTTCCGCGTTGCCGCAACGCTGTCGCCAAGCCCTCGCGTAAAGTCGATCCTCTTGTTTCCATTTCTCCTTCGCGCCGCGTTTGTGCGAGCGAAGGTGAGATGAGGACATTATGAAAAGCAATGATGCATATTTAGTGCTTTGCGGTTCAGATATCCCATTAGCAATAAGAGTAACGTTCGAATAGTGAAATTTCTAAATAGGATCGTCTACTAATATTCCAGAAAACCATCGAATATTTTCTTTCTTTTTTTTAAGCCAAGCGAAACATAAGTTTAGGTGGAATCTGGCTACAAAATGAAAGGGGAGGTGGGAGCGGAGGGCAATGGAACGGGTATTTTCGTTTTTCGCGATGGACGTCCATTCAGGTGAGACGCTTGTAAATGACAAACGACCGCTTTCACTTTTTTTGTAGCGGCATAACGCAAGACATTTCCGTTCTTCTCTATTCCGAGTTAGCCGCTTTCCCTCCGCGATTCATATATTACGGGTAATGCCAACTGCGCTTGTCTGTCGCGTGGTGTCACAAGAAAACCGTAGAAACGACACGAAATTACATGTGCTGACTGCTTATGCACAGTTAGGTCGAAGAAAAGAGAATAAATTATTTCCTATTATTCGCCTTTGTCGCCGTTAGCCCTTCTCTAATTGGTCAATATTTTTTCCGGCCGCGCCACTATCGCCTGTCTGTCAAGTGACGTCATAAAACCCTGAAAACGTGTGCACAGCACTTCGAAATGACGTGTACACATAGGCGTCGAGTTTTCATTTGCCAAGGAGAAGGGGGGGGGGGGCTTATTTTTTTTGCTCCCCGTCACGTAGTTGATGCCTATGCGTGTATACACACAACAGCGCATTAGTACACCGAACAAAACTGGAACACTTTGGGGATCGCTGCAGAGTTCTCCGCTCGGAATGACAGCTCTAGTTTTCCGCCGATCGTTCTGGCTTTGGCTACTCGTTGCTGCCGGCGAGAATGGATTTGTGTACGATAGATATTTTGCGTGGTATTATAAGCGCTGTCGAGCCGTTTCGGCGCCTATGCGGCATCGCTCTGCGAACTCTTTTTCGCTGAACCTGCGCCACTTTGAACGCCCCATTGCAAGCCGCCGCGATCGTTGCGAAACACCGCAAGAAAATGAAGGGGAAGTGCACCGATGGGAATCCTCCCCGATGTGTTCCGCTTTCAGTGCGCGAGCTCGGTCCAACTGAAACCGTCTACACTTCTACGCACTCATCGGTTCGGTGTAAGCTCGACAGATAAGCAAATGTTGTCAGAGCAGACAACGTTGTTTGTTTTCAAAAAAGGAAGAAAAAAAAAACGTCCTGTAAAGAAAACGAGCATTTCATTGGGCTCTTTAGAAAAAGTTGCGGATTCCCGGCCGTGCTTGCGTCGGCGGTGACATAAGTTGGACATCGGGCAGACGGGAATAGTTTTACGCTATATCGCGCCTGGTGCGCTTTGAGAGCAGTGAAACAAGAGAACAGGGTACGAGATGCACGTATAGGTTGATGCGAAAGAGAGTAGTGTGATACTTCAGAATCGAACATTGTTTTAAAGGAATGTAAACGTATTAAAACAGGCCAAGTATTAAAGGGACACTAAAGGCAAATATTAAGTCGGCGTTGATTGTTGAAATAGCGGTCCAGAAACCTCGTAGTGCTACTTTTATGCCAAGGAAGTGCTTATATTGAAATAAAATCACGTTTTAGTGGTCCGCATCGCGTTAGCGCACTTCAAATCACCCGCCTCAAATTCGACTTTCATACGTCACTGCTGCCGTGCCCAACGTTGCCCGCCTTTACTGCGCGGCCGCCGACACTAGTAGCAGCAGAGCGAAAGTAGCGGCACCCACAGCAGCAACAACGGCCATTGAAGCCATCGAAGCTTGCCGCAATCGCCGCAATGGATGTGGACGGAGAACTTGACAACGAGACATTGGCTCGCGACGCTGGGCTCCAATTCAGCGACTTGAGCTCCGATGAACGCGGTATGCTGCGAGGGCTCGTGGTGCCGGCGTCGTTGAATGCGGCATTTTGTCGAACTTCCTGTCAGAGCGACTTTCACGAGCGCGCAAAACACACGCGGCAGTACGCGATCCCGAAACTACCACTGAGACGCGACCGCGTGAGCGAAGCAGGGCGCCGGGCGAAGCGCAGTTCGGCGAAAACGGAACCTTTGAACCATGCGCGCCGTTCCCCATGGCAACGCCACAGAGGTTCTTTTTTCCATGAATCGAACGGAAACGAATAAACAGCATTTTATTACGTCTTTTGATGCATGGAAGGTTCTTTTTTTATTGCTGCTAGTTTGATTACTAGTGATTTATTGTAGGCAGACTCTCATACGTCATCGGGATCACTTCGAAAATGTCCCACTCGTGGCGCTCATCATGTGATACATTTAGCTTAATTTCTCGGTAAGTAGGGCACTGCTGATCATATTGCCGTTTTAGAAGTTGTCATACATTGAGCTTTCATTCTGACATAAATTGTTATTTGCCTTTAGTGTCCCTTTAAACTGCTCCGCCTGAATCACGACAATAAATTCGTGTATAGTAACTGAAAGAGAGTCATTGTGGCTAAATAACTAGAAATGATTAAATAGATGTTATTTTCTCCGTAAGTTCGCTCAAGAAGTGAGGCCAAATTCAGAAAACATTCTCTTCGCAAGTGCCTCTTCCCACTGGCCGGCTGCTTTTACTAATTATATGGCCAGCATCAGGATTGTCTGGAAGTTTGTGTCACTGATTCTAGTTTAAGAATTGTGTGTGTGTGTGTGTGTGCGCGCGCGCGTGTGCGTGTGTGTGTGTGTGTTGTGTGTGTGTGTGTGTGTGTGTGTGTGTGTGTGTGTGTGTGTGTGTGTGTGTGTGTGTGTGTGTGTGTGTGTGTGTGTGTGTGTGTGTGTGTGAATATGACCTCTGGGGCCGAATTCACGAAGCTTTTTTGTCGTAGGTGCTCTTTCTCATTGTCCGGCTGCTTTCGCTAATAATACGTCCAGCGTCAGAATTGCCTGAAAGTTTCCCTCACTACTAATCGCAATTAGCTTTACTGAATACGAGCCCAGGGCACGTGTTCTTTAAAAAGGCGATTTGCACTATAGTTTTTTGTCCAACTTCCAGCTTGCGCGGCTGGCTTACAGCAAGGCGGCTAATATACTTCGTGCCATAGTTGTCTGCCCGTATCTCGCGTCAAAGAAATTATGTCATGCTAAAATGATGCAACATACGAGTACGAAAACCTCGAAGGAATACAGCCGTATTGAAAGCTTACGAAACAGTGACGAAACTTTCAGTGCGTGCGCATAGGTGACAGTACTGTCCATGGAACGGAAGAGACCTTGCTGGAAATTGGAAACTTGTTGACCCTGTAAGTTCTTAAATGCTGAGGGAAAGCCCGTGACCCCAATTGGCCGTCGTTGCTATTGTCAACAGCGCCACCGCGTATTACATCACGTACACGACCGTGATAACGAACAGCATCTGAAACAGATGGGTATTCAAAGTGTGCAAGTCATTCGGATGTTTTCCCAGCCACCAAATGCTGCCCCGTATAAGTTGCTGCCAGTTGTGTGTATTGTCATGGTCGTTTGAAATACGAACGTGGCAATGGAATAGCGAGCTCGAAAATAGCCAGCGTTTGCGTCATGAAGCTAAATAATAGCGCGGTCCTATTTCTGTTATGGCGTGCGGCGGTGGCACGCCGTAAGTTAAAAAGGGCCGCGCCATTGTTGTGGGCACATTTAGCTACACAGGGTGTACAGTGTCTAACTCGATCGTTTGGTAAGTTGAGACCTTGTGACGTGGTAGTCCTTTTTGCATATTTTCGATCGTTGAGCTCCGTGTGTCATATCGTGGCGGCTTCGGTTCCCCTGTTTTCTTATTCTCATCGCGAATGGATGCGCATTGCTGCTGTTGGTGCTTGTAACGCAGCCGGAAACGTCGCTCTCGATAGCTCCGGCGCATTCAGGTTGCAGCGAAATGGATGCCGTTGTCAAACGCAGACAATGCCTAACGCTTAGATCACCATGTTGTTGCAGAATTGAAAGACGAGTACAGCTGATAACGTTGTAACAAGGGGGTTTAAAACGAGGCTATACGTCCGCGAACACCTTCATGTCGTCTTCAGTACCAGTTTAGTTCAGTCTGTTCGTTATGGCTATAAGTTAACAGCTGAACTGCTATTGTGAAACAGTGAGCTCAGTGTGCATTTTACGTGTATTTTTTTTTCGAAGCTTAGGGACCTTGCAACGTACTCATGAAGAAGTCCTTGAGCTATAAAGGTGTTTGTAAGATCTGGCAGTCAGTCACAGGTATCTCTTGCGAGCAGTAATACACTTTTCTTAAATTCTAACCCCGTGTGGTGCGTGTTTGCGAAACTACTAAACTAGACTCGATGATCTCTGTTAAGTGAGATGTTAAGTAGTCCTGTCCGCCACTTTGAAACCTGCCCGAATGCTTTGTGGCTGTCATTGTACTGTCCTCTATCAGCTCAGATTGTAGAGAGACGAAAGAAAGTAATAAATTCAGCCCTAAATGAGCCCACCTGGCTACTCTCCCTTATGAAAATGTGAGACGAGTTCAAAAAGAAAGTCTAATGACTTCTGACATTTCAGTCATTTGACGCTCTAATGTGTCCCTTTAGAATTTTGTAATGTATTTGAAATGCCATTCAAAAACATATTGGCCCGATCATTCTGATGCGTATTAACATGTGATAGTCTGATGCGGATTAACATGTGATAGTCCGATGCGTATTAAATTTGTTTTTGGGGGGCTGTGATAGTCTAGGGAGCATGAAACGACCTTTGACATCAACCACTCACTTGTGATTCGCTAATGTATTTCTTCAGAAATGCTTTTTAATTGTACGCATACATGTCATTCAAAAAACATATTGGCCACCGTCTGTCTAATGGTCCGTATGAGTGATCTTTCTTGTGAGTATGAAACATCCTGTTGCAA